>NC_086453.1:259497268-259647268 GCF_028390025.1 Pseudophryne corroboree
CTGCACTCTCCACCACAGAAGCGGGGTACACAGCTGTACTTACCACTCACAGGGCGGGGTGCATTTAGCCAATGACCACATCGCTCTAATAAATACAAACAGAGAACCCAGCACTCACCAAAGTAAACTCACTTATCCTCAACAATTCAATAAATAAATGATGGGGGTTTAGTTGGTGGATTGGCCAATGCACGGAAGCCTGTATACCGATTCAAGGTACCCCACCTTCATACAGGTCCTACACTATCACAGAGTCTTAAAACCTGACTACCACACTGCTGCATCATCTGCCTGCTAGATGTAATGTGTACCTGCCACAAACTTTATGGCTTTTAAAGGCACACTAGTCACCTATTGCACTGGCTCAAAGATGATTGCTAAAAAACAGCTGAGACAGGTTCAGGATAATAAAGTCCACACAGGGGTGCATGAGAAAGCTAGTGGCCACGGTTAATAAGAGCTAACCATAGATTAACCCCTTCATATACACACAGAGTAAAAACCACAGCACTCACCGCACCAGAAGCGGGGCACAGCTATGCACTTACCACTCACAGGGTGGGGTGCATGTAACACTGCACTCTCCACCACAGAAGCGGGGTACACAGCTGTACTTACCACTCACAGGGCGGGGTGCATGTAGCCCATGACCACATCGCTCTAATAAATACAAACAGAGAACCCAGCACTCACCAAAGTAAACTCACTTATCCTCAACAATAGTGTAGGACCTGTATGAAGGTGGGGTACCTTGAATCGGTATACAGGCTTCCGTGCATTGGCCAATCCACCAACTAAACCCCCATCATTTATTTATTGAATTGTTGAGGATAAGTGAGTTTACTTTGGTGAGTGCTGGGTTCTCTGTTTGTATTTATTAGAGCGATGTGGTCATGGGCTACATGCACCCCGCCCTGTGAGTGGTAAGTACAGCTGTGTACCCCGCTTCTGTGGTGGAGAGTGCAGTGTTACATGCACCCCACCCTGTGAGTGGTAAGTGCATAGCTGTGCCCCGCTTCTGGTGCGGTGAGTGCTGTGGTTTTTACTCTGTGTGTATATGAAGGGGTTAATCTATGGTTAGCTCTAATTAACCGTGGCCACTAGCTTTCTCATGCACCCCTATGTGGACTTTATTATCCTGAACCTGTCTCAGCTGTTTTTTAGCAATCATCTTTGAGCCAGTGCAATAGGTGACTAGTGTGCCTTTAAAAGCCATAAAGTTTGTGGCAGGTACACATTACATCTAGCAGGCAGATGATGCAGCAGTGTGGTAGTCAGGTTTTAAGACTCTGTGATAGTGTAGGACCTGTATGAAGGTGGGGTACCTTGAATCGGTATACAGGCTTCCGTGCATTGGCCAATCCACCAACTAAACCCCCATCATTTATTTATTGAATTGTTGAGGATAAGTGAGTTTACTTTGGTGAGTGCTGGGTTCTCTGTTTATATATATATATATATATATATATATATATATATTAATTTCATCTCATTATCATCCAGTCTATATTAGCAGCAGACACAGTACGGTAGTCCACGGCTGTAGCTACCTCTGTGTCGGCAGTCGCTGGTCCATCCATAAGTATACTAGTATCCATCCATCTCCATTGTTTACCTGAGGTGCCTTTTAGTTGTGCCTATTAAAATATGGGGAACAAAAATGTTGAGGTTCCAAAATTAGGGAAAGATCAAGATCCACTTCCACCTCGTGCTGAAGCTGCTGCCACTAGTCATGGCCGAGACGATGAAATGCCAGCAACATCGTCTGCCAAGGCCGATGCCCAATGTCATAGTACAGAGCATGTAAAATCCAAAACACCAAATATCAGTAAAAAAAGGACTCCAAAATCTAAAATAAAATTGTCGGAGGAGAAGCGTAAACTTGCCAATATGCCATTTACCACACGGAGTGGCAAGGAACGTCTGAGGCCCTGGCCTATGTTCATGGCTAGTGGTTCAGCTTCACATGAGGATGGAAGCACTCAGCCTCTCGCTAGAAAAATGAAAAGACTCAAGCTGGCAAAAGCACCGCAAAGAACTGTGCGTTCTTCGAAATCCCAAATCCACAAGGAGAGTCCAATTGTGTCGGTTGCGATGCCTGACCTTCCCAACACTGGACGTGAAGAGCATGCGCCTTCCACCATTTGCACGCCCCCTGCAAGTGCTGGAAGGAGCACCCGCAGTCCAGTTCCTGATAGTCAGATTGAAGATGTCAGTGTTGAAGTACACCAGGATGAGGAGGATATGGGTGTTGCTGGCGCTGGGGAGGAAATTGACAAGGAGGATTCTGATGGTGAGGTGGTTTGTTTAAGTCAGGCACCCGGGGAGACACCTGTTGTCCGTGGGAGTAATAGGGCCGTTGACATGCCTGGTGAAAATACCAAAAAAATCAGCTCTTCGGTGTGGAAGTATTTCACCAGAAATGCGGACAACATTTGTCAAGTCGTGTGTTGCCTTTGTCAAGCTGTAATAAGTAGGGGTAAGGACGTTAACCACCTCGGAAACATCCTCCCTTATACGTCACCTGCAGCGCATTCATAATAAGTCAGTGACAAGTTCAAAAACTTTGGGCGACAGCGGAAGCAGTCCACTGACCAGTAAATCCCTTCCTCTTGTAACCAAGCTCACGCAAACCACCCCACCAACTCCCTCAGTGTCAATTTCCTCCTTCCCCAGGAATGCCAATAGTCCTGCAGGCCATGTCACTGGCAATTCTGACGAGTCCTCTCCTGCCTGGGATTCCTCCGATGCATCCTTGCGTGTAACGCCTACTGCTGCTGGCGCTGCTGTTGTTGCTGCTGGGAGTCGATGGTCATCCCAGAGGGGAAGTCGTAAGCCCACTTTTACTACTTCCACCAAGCAATTGACTGTCCAACAGTCCTTTGCGAGGAAGATGAAATATCACAGCAGTCATCCTGTTGCAAAGCGGATAACTGAGGCCTTGACAACTATGTTGGTGTTAGACGTGCGTCCGGTATCCGCCGTTAGTTCACAGGGAACTAGACAATTTCTTGAGGTAGTGTGCCCCCGTTACCAAATACCATCTAGGTTCCACTTCTCTAGGCAGGCGATACCGAGAATGTACACGGACGTCAGAAAAAGACTCACCAGTGTCCTAAAAAATGCAGTTGTACCCAATGTCCACTTAACCACGGACATGTGGACAAGTGGAGTAGGGCAGGGTCAGGACTATATGACTGTGACAGCCCACTGGGTAGATGTATGGACTCCCGCCGCAAGAACAGCAGCGGCGGCACCAGTAGCAGCATCTCGCAAACGCCAACTCTTTCCTAGGCAGGCTACGCTTTGTATCACCGGTTTCCAGAATATGCACACAGCTGAAAACCTCTTACGGCAACTGAGGAAGATCATCGCGGAATGGCTTACCCCAATTGGACTCTCCTGTGGATTTGTGGCATCGGACAACGCCAGCAATATTGTGTGTGCATTAAATATGGGCAAATTCCAGCACGTCCCATGTTTTGCACATACCTTGAATTTGGTGGTGCAGAATTTTTTAAAAAACGACAGGGGCGTGCAAGAGATGCTGTCGGTGGCCAGAAGAATTGTGGGACACTTTCGGCGTACAGGCACCACGTACAGAAGACTGGAGCACCACCAAAAACGCCTGAACCTGCCCTGCCATCATCTGAAGCAAGAAGTGGTAACGAGGTGGAATTCAACCCTATATATGCTTCAGAGGTTGGAGGAGCAGCAAAAGGCCATTCAAGCCTATACAATTGAGCACGATATAGGAGGTGGAATGTACCTGTCTCATGCGCAGTGGAGAATGATTTCAACGTTGTGCAAGGTTCTGCAACCTTTTGAACTTGCCACACGTGAAGTCAGTTCAGACACTGCCAGCCTGAGTCAGGTCATTCCCCTCATCAGGCTTTTGCAGAAGAAGCTGGAGGCATTGAAGGAGGAGCTAAAAGGGAGCGATTGCGCTAGGCATGTGGGACTTGTGGATGGAGCCCTTAATTCGCTTAACAAGGATTCACGGGTGGTCAATCTGTTGAAATCAGAGCACTACATTTTGGCCACCGTGCTCGATCCTAGATTTAAAACCTACCTTGGATCTCTCTTTCCGGCAGACACAACTCTGCTGGGGTTCAAAGACCTGCTGGTGACAAAATTGTCAAGTCAAGCGGAACGCGACCTGTCAACATCTCCTCCTTCACATTCTCCCGCAACTGGGGGTGCGAGGAAAAGGCTCAGAATTCCGAGCCCACCCGCTGGCGGTGATGCAGGGCAGTCTGGAGCGACTGCTGATGCTGACATCTGGTCCGGACTGAAGGACCTGACAACGATTACGGACATGTCGTCTACTGTCACTGCATATGATTCTCTCCCCATTGAAAGAATGTTGGAGGATTATATGAGTGACCGCATCCAAGTAGGCACGTCAGACAGTCCGTACTTATACTGGCAGGAAAAAGAGGCAATTTGGAGGCCCTTGCACAAACTGGCTTTATTCTACCTAAGTTGCCCTCCCACAAGTGTGTACTCCGAAAGAGTGTTTAGTGCCGCCGCTCACCTTGTCAGCAATCGGCGTACGAGGTTACTTCCAGAAAATGTGGAGAAGATGATGTTCATTAAAATGAATTATAATCAATTCCTCCGTGGAGACATTGACCAGGAGCAATTGCCTCCACAAAGTACACAGGGAGCTGAGATGGTGGATTCCAGTGGGGACGAATTGATAATCTGTGAGGAGCGGGATGTACACGGTGATATATCGGAGGATGATGATGAGGTGGACATCTTGCCTCTGTAGAGCCAGTTTGTGCAAGGAGAGATTAATTGCTTCTTTTTCGGTGGGGGTCCAAACCAACCCGTCATTTCAGTCACAGTCGTGTGGCAGACCCTGTCACTGAAATGATGGGTTGGTTAAAGTGTGCATGTCCTGTTTATACAACATAAGGGTGGGTGGGAGGGCCCAAGGACAATTCCATCTTGCACCTCTTTTTTCTTTCATTTTTATTTGCATCATGTGCTGTTTGGGGAGTGTTTTTTGGAAGGGCAATCCTGCGTGACACTGCAGTGCCACTCCTAGATGGGCCAGGTGTTTGTGTCGGCCACTAGGGTCACTTAGCTTACTCACACAGCTACCTCATTGCGCCTCTTTTTTTCTTCTTTGCGTCATGTGCTGTTTGGGGAGTGTTTTTTGGAAGGGCCATCCTGCGTGACACTGCAGTGCCACTCCTAGATGGGCCAGGTGTTTGTGTCGGCCACTAGGGTCGCTTATCTTACTCACACAGCTACCTCATTGCGCCTCTTTTTTTCTTCTTTGCGTCATGTGCTGTTTGGGGAGTGTTTTTTGGAAGGGCCATCCTGCGTGACACTGCAGTGACACTCCTAGATGGGCCAGGTGTTTGTGTCGGCCACTAGGGTCGCTTATCTTACTCACACAGCTACCTCATTGCGCCTCTTTTTTTCTTCTTTGCATCATGTGCTGTTTGGGGAGTGTTTTTTGGAAGGGCCATCCTGCGTGACACTGCAGTGCCACTCCTAGATGGGCCAGGTGTTTGTGTCGGCCACTAGGGTCGCTTAGCTTACTCAGACAGCTACCTCATTGCGCCTCTTTTTTTCTTCTTTGCGTCATGTGCTGTTTGGGGAGTGTTTTTTGGAAGGGCCATCCGGCGTGACACTGCAGTGCCACTCCTAGATGGGCCAGGTGTTTGTGTCGGCCACTAGGGTCGCTTATCTTACTCACACAGCTACCTCATTGCGCCTCTTTTTTTCTTCTTTGCGTCATGTGCTGTTTGGGGAGTGTTTTTTGGAAGGGCCATCCTGCGTGACACTGCAGTGCCACTCCTAGATGGGCCAGGTGTTTGTGTCGGCCACTAGGGTCGCTTAGCTTACTCACACAGCTACCTCATTGCGCCTCTTTTTTTCTTCTTTACGTCATGTGCTGTTTGGGGAGTGTTTTTTTGAAGGGCCATCCTGCGTGACACTGCAGTGCCACTCCTAGATGGGCCAGGTGTTTGTGTCGGCCACTAGGGTCGCTTATCTTACTCACACAGCTACCTCATTGCGCCTCTTTTTTTCTTCTTTGCGTCATGTGCTGTTTGGGGAGTGTTTTTTGGAAGGGCCATCCTGCGTGACACTGCAGTGCCACTCCTAGATGGGCCAGATGTTTGTGTCGGCCACTAGGGTCGCTTAGCTTACTCACACAGCTACCTCATTGCGCCTCTTTTTTTCTTCTTTGCGTCATGTGCTGTTTGGGGAGGGTTTTTTGGAAGGGCCATCCTGCGTGACACTGCAGTGCCACTCCTAGATGGGCCAGGTGTTTGTGTCGGCCACTAGGGTCGCTTAGCTTAGTCATCCAGCGACCTCGGTGCAAATTTTAGGACTAAAAATAATATTGTGAGGTGTGAGGTGTTCAGAATAGACTGAAAATGAGTGGAAATTATGGTTTTTGAGGTTAATAATACTTTGGGATCAAAATGACCCCCAAATTCTATGATTTAAGCTGTTTTTTAGTGTTTTTTGAAAAAAACACCCGAATCCAAAACACACCCGAATCCGACAAAAAAAATTTGGTGAGGTTTTGCCAAAACGCGGTCGAACCCAAAACACGGCCGCGGAACCGAACCCAAAACCAAAACACAAAACCCGAAAAATTTCAAGTGCACATCTCTACTTTTTAGACAGTCTGGAGACATATGCGTCAACAATGGGTGGTTTTTCCCATTTTTTCCTATCTTTCTTAGGAAAGGGAAAAGCAAACAGAACCCTTTTTGGGATCTGGAATTTTTTCTCCGGGTTTTCCCAGGATTTATCAACTATAGCATTTAATTCTTTAGACACAGGAAAGGTTAGCGAGGCTTTCTTATTATCTGTGAAGTAAGCCTCCTGAACCTGCTCAGGTGTTGTGTCAGTAATATTTAACACATCTGTAATGGCCTCAATCATGAGCTGCACCCCCTTAGCAAGGGATGCAGCCCCGCTCAGCACATCCCCACCACCTTCTCCCATGTCAGAGTCGGTATCCCTGTCATCTTGCATAATTTTGGCAAGTGCACGTTTCTGTGGGAACATGCTAGGAGATTTTGCCGGAATAGGAACAGAGCCTGACCAAACTGCCATAGATTTCTTCAGCACCTGAGTTTCAGTCTCAGTATTAGCTACCCTAGTAGAGATCTGAGAGATCATTCCTTTGATAGAAATTAACCACTGTGGCTCACAAATAGGGATCTGAGATAAAGCATTACAATCCTGTGTACATGGAATGGATCCCTCCTGAGAGGAAACATCTTCTGCAGCATTTGACATAGAGGCCCTCATTCCGAGTTGTTCGCTCGCTAGCAGTTTTTTGCAGTCATGCAAACGCTATGCCGCCTCCCACTGGGAGTGTATTTTAGCTTAGCAGAAGTGCGAACAAAAGGATCGCAGAGCAGCTACAAAGTTTGTTTTAGTGCAGATTTAAAGTAGCTCAAAACCTACTCAGCGCTTGCGATAACTTCAGACTGTTCAGTTCCTGTTTTGACGTCACAAACATGCCCTGCGTTCGCCCAGCCACGCCTGCATTTTCCCTGGCACGCCTGCGTTTTTCCAAACACTCCCTGAAAATGGTCAGTTGACACCCAGAAACTCCCACTTCATGTCAATCACTCTGCAGCCAGCAGTGTGACTGAAATGCTTCGCTAGACCCTGTGTGAAACTACATAGTTCGTTGTAATAGTACGTCGCACATGTGCATTGCGCCGTATACGCAAGCGCAAAACTG
The DNA here is from genome assembly GCF_028390025.1 of Pseudophryne corroboree. Classification (NCBI taxonomy): domain Eukaryota; kingdom Metazoa; phylum Chordata; class Amphibia; order Anura; family Myobatrachidae; genus Pseudophryne; species Pseudophryne corroboree. The sequence goes on from NC_086453.1 coordinate 259,505,001, forward strand.
CCATTTTTTAGCCTCATCGCTGCACAGCGAATGAATGCAGCTAGCGAACAACTTGGAATGACCACCAGAGTCTTTAGACATGGCTATTGGAGATAATAACACCCCCCCACAAACACAGGGAAATGTCAGACACAGTTTCCCCCCAAGTATGCCACAGAGAGACACAGAGATTGGAGCCAACCCACACACAGAGCTTTCTGAGGTAGAATTAATAAAACTACCAGTGCTATCTGTGTGACCTAATAGACTACACAGATTTATACAGCCTCTCCCCCACCCCTTCTACAACCCCCTGGTACTGCACAGGATAGCTGGAGTTGCTTGGAGGGACAGCTCTCCCTGTTAGCGTCTGTTGTACAGGAACTGCAGGCAGGAAAATGCCGCTGAACGCTGCTCGTCAGCTCTGAGGAGAAGCTCGCCCCCCGAACATGGCGCTGCTTCCCGCTCTTCATTATATTATATTGGCCTGAGGATTTCTGCTGGCAGGGATCCGGGGACCCTGACAGGCTTTATGACCAGTGTAGGGTATAGGCACTGGCTCAGGGCGCCCCTCACAGCGCCGCACTATGTACCGCTGAGCCTCGGACAGAGCGCAGATAGTACTGCGCTCCCTAGCCTGTTGCCGCCATCATCACACCGGCTCCCCGCTTGCCAGGGGGGCCAGTGACTCACTTGCCACCAAAAGTCTTCTGGCTCTGTAAGGGGGTGCCGGCATGCTGCGGGAGTGAGCGGTCGCCTGGTGCGGCTAATGATCAGCACCCTCAGGAGCTCAGTGTCCTGTCAGCGGAGATAGTGGCTCAGACCCCGCAGGGCGGACACTACTCCCCCCTTAGTCCCACGAAGCAGGAGGCTGTTGCCAGCAGCCTCCCTGTGCCTAACTTAACTCTAGAAAAAAATAAAACTAAAGAAACTCTAGGAGCTCCCCTAGCTGTGACCGGCTTTTCCGGGCACATTTTCTAAACTGAGTCTGGTAGGAGGGGCATAGAGGGAGGAGCCAGCCCACACTCTCAAACTCTTAAAGTGCCAGTGGCTCCTAGTGGACCCATCTATACCCCATGGTACTAATGTGGACCCCAGCATCCTCTAGGACGTAAGAGAAAACACATTTCTCTCTTTTTTCTGCTAAACTATTGAAAATCAACCAACATTATTCAGAACCAAAAATGTATAATAGCATAGAAGAAAAGAAAAAAACACACAGGTATGCACAGGGCACACACAGAAGTAAAACAGGGAATACTAGGGATAATCTTTATAAATAAAGTCAAGTGCTGGTAAGAAAAATACACAGATGAGGGAGAAATAGTAATACCCCTTTTACACCAAAGTCCAAGGTCTGATATGGACTTTGTCTAGGGATAATCTATAAAAATAAAATCAAGTGCTGGTAAGAAAAATACACAGATGAGGGAGAAATACTAATACTCCTTTTACACCAAAGTCCCAGGTCTGTTATGGACTTTGTTAACACGGTTGCAAACTGGGTCAGACTCTTTACAGACCCCTTTCACATTGCACCTGTGCACCTGTGTGCAGTGGAACCCTTTTGCCAGTGCTTGGAGATAACATCCGGGAAAAATCCAGATCTCTCCATGCGGTAAATGGGATCGAGGTCAGATGACCTGGACTACCCTGTTACACTGTCCCTTAACCAGGGTCATCTCCGGGACCAACCCTGCAAGATACCCAGATTGGATTCCCAGGTCACTGGAATCAGGATATTTTATTTCTTGTAACTTTTTGCAGTGAGCCCCGACCTGGGTTAACCCAGCAATTACACAGGTCCAAAACTTGGTGTAAAAGGTATACTTGTAAGTGGCAACAGTAAGGATGACAGCTGCAGATGGAAAAGCAGTGGGTGCTGCAACAATACACATTTAGGCAGGTGGATACACACATACAGTACATGGACTGATATTCGGATTAGCAGAAAATATTAAATCTGGCTGAAGTGGACTTCCACAACACAGAATCTTGCCCTATATCTATAAGTGAAAAGTATACATATTACAGTACCCATTTAATAGTGATGAGCGGGTTCGGTTCCTCGGAAACCGAACCCCCCCGAACTTCACCCATTTTACACGGGTCCGAGGCATTTCTCAGATTCTCCCGTATGGCTCGATTAACCTGAGCGCGCCCGAACGTCATCATCCCGCTGTCGGATTCTCGCGAGATTCGGATTCTATATAAGCAGCCGCGCGTCGCCGCCATTTTCACTCGTGCATTGGAAATGTTAGGGATAGGACGTGGCTGGCGTCCTCTCCGTTTATTAATGTTGATGCAAATATTTGTGCTTATTGCTTAATTGTGGGGACTGGGGAGCAGCTGTATTATATAGGAGGAGTACAGAGCAGAATTTTGCTGACAGTGACCACCAGTATACGTTGTCTGCCTGAAAAACACTCCATATCTGTGCTCAGTGTGCTGCATATATCTGTGCTCACGCTGCTTAATTGTTGGGACTGGGGAGCAGCTGTATTATATAGGAGGAGTACAGTGCAGAGTTTTGCTGACAGTGACCACCAGTATACGTTGTCTGCCTGAAAAACACTCCATATCTGTGCTCAGTGTGCTGCATATATCTGTGCTCACACTGCTTTATTGTGGGGACTGGGGACCACCAGTATATTATATAGGAGGAGTACAGTGCAGAGTTTTGCTGACAGCAGTGGTGCAAGTGGGCGGGTACGGGTGGGTACGGCGTACCCGTAAGAATTTAGCCGTGGGTACGCCGTACCCACACCGACGGGCCGCCGCTCCTCGCACCGCCGCTGATGTGAGGGAAGGAGAGCGCAGCCTGTGCCTCTCCTTCCCCTCAGTCTCCGGCGGCTGTCATAGTTTAATTCTGCGCCGATCCGTGAGCCAATCAGAGCTCGCGGTGCGAGCTCTGATTGGCTCACGGATCGGCGCTGAATTAAACTGTGAGACACCCGCCGGAGACTGAGGGGAAGGAGAGGCACAGGCTGCGCTCTCCTTCCCTCACACAGGACGGCAGCGGCCAGCGGCAGCGGTGAGCAGGGAAGGGGGGGGGGGCATGTTATACCTGGCACTGGGGGATATCTGGCACTGGGGGGGCATTTCTATCTGGCACTGGGGGATATCTGGCACTGGGGGGCATATATACGTGGCACTGGGGGATATCTGGCACTGGGGGGCATATTTACCTGGCACTGGGGGATATCTGGCACTGGGGGGCATATATACCTGGCACTGGGGGGCATATATACCTGGCACTGGGGGATATCTGGCACTGGGGGGCATATATACCTGGCACTGGGGGATATCTGGCACTGGGGGGCATATATACCTGGCACTGGGGGATATCTGGCACTGGGAGGCATATATACCTGGCACTGGGGGATATCTGGCACTGGGGGATATCTGGCACTGGGGGCATATATACCTGGCACTGGGGGGCATATATACCTGGCACTGGGGGATATCTGGCACTGGGGGGCATATATACCTGGCACTGGGGGATATCTGGCACAGGGGGGCATGCAGTGGCGTAACTAGAAATGTTTCTCCCCCAAGCCAAAAAATTCTTTGGCGCCCCCCCCCCCCCATAATTGGCACTAGGAAAGGGACAAACATGTGCGCGCCGAAGGCGCGCGGCGCCAAAAAGGGGCGTGGTTTTGTTTAAATGGGCGCGGCTTCGCATAAAGAGGCGTGGCACTGCAGGAATAGACTACCTTATACCCCAGTTTTGCAACCTGCACGCCCAGACGTTAGCCACCACAGGAAAGAAAAATAATCCTGATTCATGCCCCTTCCATTATTTGTCATTTTTCCTCCTTATAGTAATGCCCAGTATACATTATGCCACATACTGCAAAGGCCCTCAGACATTATGCCACACACAATAATGCACATGACACAATATGCACACACCGTAATGCCCCCGACACATTATGCCACACACCGTAATGTCTGTGACACATTATGACAGGAATCGCAATGCCCGTTATACATTATGCTACACACTGCAATGCCCCTGATACATTATAGCACATACCACAATGCCCATGATATAGTATACCACACACCGCAATGTCCGTGATACATTATGACACACACCGCAATGTCCGTGATACATTATGACACACACTGCAATGAACCTGAAACATTATACCACATACCACAATGCCCATGATATAGTATACCACACACCGCAATGTCCGTGATACATTATGACACACACCGCAATGCCCGTTATACATTATGCCACACTGCAATGACCCTGAGACATTATACCACATACCACAATGCCCGTGATATAGTATACAGACACCGTAATGCCTGACACATTATGCCACACACCGCAATGCCCATTATACATTATGCCACACACTGCAATGACCCTGAGACATTATACCACATACCACAATGCCCGTGATCTAGTATACTATACACCGTAATGCCTGTGACACATACCGCAATGCCCGTTATACCCTATGCCACACTGCAATGCCCCTGAGACATTATACCACATACCACAATGCCAGTGATATAGTTTGCCACACACCGTAATGCCTGTGACACATTCTGACACACACCGCAATGTCCGTGATACATTATGCCACACACCGTAATGCCCATTACACATTAAGTCCTACATTAAGGCTTCTAATTACTTTTAAATTACCTGCTCGTTGCCAGGGGTTTCATGCTCTTGGTTCCATGCACGGTGCCAGGGGTTTTCATGCTCAGGGTGTCATGCTCGTTGCCAGGTGTTTCATGCACTCGGTGTCATGCTCGTTGCCAGAGGTTTCATGCACTGGGTGTCATGCTCATTGCTAGGGGGTAGTGCTTGTTGCTAGGGCTGTGCTCCCAGTGCCACATATGTCCTCAGTGCCAGATATTCCCCCACGGTGCCAGGTACTCACATGCCCCCAGTGCCAAATATAGCCTCTCCCCCCAGTGCCACATATGCCCCCAGTGCCAGATATTCCCCCACAATGCCAGGTGCTCACGTGCCCCCAGTGCCAAATATAGCCCCCCATGTGCCAGGTACACATACAGTGCCATATATGCCCCCTCAGTGCCCCCCCAGTGCCATATATGCCCCTTTCAGTGCCTCCCCAGTGCCATATATGCCCCCTCAGTGCCATATATGCCCCCTCAGTACCCCCCAGTGCCATATATGCCCCCTCAGTGCCCCCCCAGTGCCATATATGCCCCCTCAGTGCCCCACCAGTGCCATATATGCCCCCTCAGTGCCATATATGCCCCCTCAGTGCCTCCCCAGTGCCATATATGCCCCCTCAGTGCCCCCCAGTGCCATCTATGCCCCCTCAGTGCCCCCCAGTGCCATATATGCCCTCAGTGCCCCCCAGTGCCATATATGCCCCCTTAGTGCCATATATGCCCCCTCAGTGCCCCCCGCAGTGCCATATATGCCCCCTCAGTGCCATATATGACCCCTCTGTGCCCCCCCAGTGCCATATATGACCCCTCAGTGCCCCCAGTGCCATATATGCCCCCTCAGTGCCATATATGCCCCTCAGTGGCACCCCAGTGCCATATATGCCCCCTCAGGCCATATATGCCCCCTCAGTGCCCCCCCCCCTGTTCCATATATGCCCCCTCAGTGCCCCCCCAGTGCCATATATGCATACCTCCCGCAGTGTCCCGCGATGGGGGGGGCAGTTGGGAGGCTCCTACAGTCACTGCTCTGCATAGCAGAGCAGTAGTGAATAGACGCTGTGCGCATGCGCACAGCGTCTATTCAGCGCAGACAGTGGGAGAGAGGGCATGCCAGCAGCTCACAGAGCGCTGGGCATGCCCCCTCAGTGACGAAACGGGGGCGTGGCCCGCGATAGCGGGTCCTCCGCGAAGCCACGCCCCCTTTTCATAGGACACGCCCCCCGACACGCCGGAGACTCAGAGGGACACAGGAGAGGCGCACGCTGTGCCCTCCGTGTCCCTACTTCAAAGCGGGGGGCTAGTGACAACAGATTGACATGCGGACGTTCGTCCGCATGTCAATCTGCTCTAAATCAGTGGCGGCGCCCCCGCAGCCCCTCGCCCCCAAGCCACCGCGAGGGCTGCGGGGGCAGTAGTTACGCCACTGGGGGCATGTATACCTGGCACTGGGGGATATCTGGCACAGGGGGGCATGTATACCTGGCACTGGGGGATATCTGGCACTGGGGGGGCATGTATACCTGGCACTGGGGGATATCTGGCACAGGGGGGCATGTATACCTGGCACTGGGGGATATCTGGCACAGGGGGGCATGTATACTTGGCACTGGGGGATATCTGGCACTGGGGGGGCATGTATACCTGGCACTGGGGGATATCTGGCACAGGGGGGCATGTATACCTGGCACTGGGGGATATCTGGCACAGGGGGGCATGTATACTTGGCACTGGGGGATATCTGGCACTGGGGGGGCATGTATACCTGGCACTGGGGGATATCTGGCACTGGGGGCATATCTGGCACTGTAGGGGCATTTCTGTATCTGGCACGGGGGGCAATGTATATCTGACACAGTGGGGGCATTTGTGTATCTGGCACTGTGGGGCAATGTGTATCTGGCACTGTGGGGCAATGTATATCTGGCACTGTGGGGCAACGTGTATCTGACACTGCGAGGCAATGTATATCTGGCACTCTGGGGGCATTTCTGTATTTGGCACTGTGGGGCAATGTGTATCTGGCACTGTTAGTCAATGTGTAATTGGCACTGTGGGGCAATGTATATCTGTCACTGTGGGGCAATGTGTATCTGGCACTGTGGGGCAATGTATATCTGGCACTGTGGGGCAACGTGTATCTGGCACTATTGGGGTCATACGTGTATCTGCCCCTCCCCCATATGTGTATCACGCCCCCATTTCCATTGGCCACGCCCCATGTGGCATTTGTCCACACCCATTTTTTTGCGCGGGCGCCTCCGGCGCGCGCACACAGTACCCGTAAGACATTTTTTCTACTTGCACCACTGGCTGACCAGTGACCACCAGTATACGTTGTCTGCCTGAAAAATACTCCATATCTGTGCTCCGTGTGCTGCATATATCTGTGCTCACACTGCTTAATTGTGGGGACTGGGGAGCAGCAGTATTATATAGGAGGAGTACAGTGCAGAGTTTTGCTGACAGTGACCACCAGTATACGTTGTCTGCCTGAAAAAACACTCCATATCTGTGCTCAGTGAGCTGCATATATCTGTGCTCACACTGCTTTATTGTGGGGACTGGGGACCACCAGTATATTATATAGGAGGAGTACAGTGCAGAGTTTTGCTGACAGTGACCACCAGTATACGTTTTCTGCCTGAAAAACACTCCATATCTGTGCTCAGTGTGCTGCATATATCATAGTTAGCTACTTTGCTGCCTCCTCCTCCGGGAGGAGGCAGCGTTGTAGGTGTATGGGGGGCGTGGCCGGCAAAGGATAGGCGGTCTGGGGGCGTAGCCGGCAGCAGGATGGGCGGTCCGGGGGCGTTACATCAGGGTCGCATCAACGTGACTCCGCCCCCCCGCTGTGCTGTGCCGAGAAACGAGCCGCTGCATAGCAGGGGCGGAGCTACGATGATGCGATTCAGCGCGAATCGCGTCATCGGACCACCTCGGGCCGCCCGCTTGTTCTCTGCTGCGGACGGCCAAGGGGGAAAGCTGGAGGCTTGCCCACCTTTTCCGGGGGGCCGGGAGGGTCACCCGATTTTCGGGAGCCTCCCGGCCATTCCGGGAGGGTAGGCAAGTATGGCATATATCTGTGCTCACACTGCTTTATTGTGGGGACTGGGGAAAAGCAGTATTATATAGGAGGAGTACAGTGCAGAGTTTTGCTGACAGTGACCACCAGTATAGGTTGTCTGCCTGAAAAACACTCCATATCTGTGCTCAGTGTGCTGCATATATCTGTGCTCACACTGCTTTATTGTGGGGACTGGGGACCACCAGTATATTATATAGGAGGAGTACAGTGCAGAGTTTTGCCGACCAGTGACCACCAGTATACGTTGTCTGCCTGAAAAACACTCCATATCTGTGCTCAGTGTGCTGCATATATCTGTGCTCACACTGCTTTATTGTGGGGACTGGGGACCAGCAGTATTATATAGGAGGAGTACAGTGCAGAGTTATGCTGACAGTGACCACCAGTATATATAGCAGTACGGTACGGAAGGCCACTGCTCTACCTACCTCTGTGTCGTCAAGTATACTATCCATCTAGATTCTATACCTGTGGTGCATTTTAGTTTTGCAGTTTGCTGACAGTGACCACCAGTATATATAGCAGTACGGTACGAAAGGCCACTGCTCTACCTACTTCTGTGTCGTCAAGTATACTATCCATCCATACCTGTGGTGCATTTCAGTTGTGCGCAGTATATATAGTAATAGGCCATTGCTATTGATACTGGCATATAATTCCACACATTAAAAAATGGAGAACAAAAATGTGGAGGTTAAAATAGGGAAAGATCAAGATCCACTTCCACTTCGTGCTGAAGCTGCTGCCACTAGTCATGGCCGAGACGATGAAATGCCATCAACATCGTCTGCCAAGGCCGATGCCAAATGTCATAGTAGAGAGCATGTAAAATCCAAAAAACAAAAGTTCAGTAAAATGACCCAAAAATCTAAATTGAAAGCGTCTGATGAGAAGCGTAAACTTGCCAATATGCCATTTACGACACGCAGTGGCAAGGAACGGCTGAGGCCCTGGCCTATGTTCATGGATAGTGGTTCAGATTCACATGAGGATGGAAGCACTCATCCTCTCGCTAGAAAAATAAAAAGACTTAAGCTGGCAAAAGCACAGCAAAGAACTGTGCGTTCTTCTAAATCACAAATCCCCAAGGAGAGTCCAATTGTGTCGGTTGCGATGCCTGACCTTCCCAACACTGGACGGGAAGAGCTTGCGCCTTCCACCATTTGCTCGCCCTCTGCAAGTGCTGGAAGGAGCACCCGCAGTCCAGTTCCTGATAGAGATGAGCGGGTTCGGTTTCTCTGAATCCGAACCCGCCAGAACTTCATGTTTTTTTTCACGGGTCCGAGCGACTCGGATCTTCCCGCCTTGCTCGGTTAACCCGAGCGCGCCCGAACGTCATCATGACGCTGTCGGATTCTCGCGAGGCTCGGATTCTATCGCGAGACTCGGATTCTATATAAGGAGCCGCGCGTCGCCGCCATTTTCACACGTGCATTGAGATTGATAGGGAGAGGACGTGGCTGGCGTCCTCTCCGTTTAGAATAGATTAGAGAGACACTTGATTTACTAATTTTGGGGAGCATTAGGAGTACTCAGTACAGTGCAGAGTTTTGCTGATAGTGACCACCTGTTTTATTTATAATCCGTTCTCTGCCTGAAAAAAGCGATACACAGCACACAGTGACTCAGTCACATACCATATCTGTGTGCACTGCTCAGGCTCAGGCCAGTGTGCTGCATCATCTATTATCTATATATAATATTATATATATCTGTCTGACTGCTCAGCTCACACAGCTTATAATTGTGGGGGAGACTGGGGAGCACTACTGCAGTGCCAGTTATAGGTTATAGCAGGAGCCAGGAGTACATAATATATTATATAGTGAGTGACCACCAGACACACAGTGCAGTTTATTTAATATATCCGTTCTCTGCCTGAAAAAAGCGATACACACAGTGACTCAGTCAGTCACATACCATATCTGTGTGCACTGCTCAGGCTCAGGCCAGTGTGCTGCATCATCTATATATATTATATATCTGTCTGACTGCTCAGCTCACACAGCTTATAATTGTGGGGGAGACTGGGGAGCACTACTGCAGTGCCAGTTATAGGTTATAGCAGGAGCCAGGAGTACATAATATTATATTAAAATTAAACAGTGCACACTTTTGCTGCAGGAGTGCCACTGCCAGTGTGACTAGTGACCAGTGACCTGACCACCAGTATATATAATATTAGTAGTATACTATCTCTTTATCAACCAGTCTATATTAGCAGCAGACACAGTACAGTGCGGTAGTTCACGGCTGTGGCTACCTCTGTGTCGGCACTCGGCAGCCCGTCCATAATTGTATATACCACCTAACCGTGGTTTTTTTTTCTTTCTTTATACATACATACTAGTTACGAGTATACTATCTCTTTATCAACCAGTCTATATATTAGCAGCAGACACAGTACAGTGCGGTAGTTCACGGCTGTGGCTACCTCTGTGTCGGCACTCGGCAGCCCGTCCATAATTGTATATACCACCTAACCGTGGTTTTTTTTTCTTTCTTTATACATACATACTAGTTACGAGTATACTATCTCTTTATCAACCAGTCTATATATTAGCAGCAGACACAGTACAGTGCGGTAGTTCACGGCTGTGGCTACCTCTGTGTTGACACTCGGCAGCCCGTCCATAATTGTATATACCACCTAACCGTGGTTTTTTTTTCTTTCTTTATACATACATACTAGTTACGAGTATACTATCTCTTTATCAACCAGTCTATATATTAGCAGCAGACACAGTACAGTGCGGTAGTTCACGGCTGTGGCTACCTCTGTGTCGGCACTCGGCAGCCCGTCCATAATTGTATATACCACCTAACCGTGGTTTTTTTTTCTTTCTTTATACATACATACTAGTTACGAGTATACTATCTCTTTATCAACCAGTCTATATTAGCAGCAGACACAGTACAGTGCGGTAGTTCACGGCTGTGGCTACCTCTGTGTCGGCACTCGGCAGCCCGTCCATAATTGTATATACCACCTAACCGTGGTTTTTTTTTCTTTCTTTATACATACATACTAGTTACGAGTATACTATCTCTTTATCAACCAGTCTATATATTAGCAGCAGACACAGTACAGTGCGGTAGTTCACGGCTGTGGCTACCTCTGTGTCGGCACTCGGCAGCCCGTCCATAATTGTATATACCACCTAACCGTGGTTTTTTTTTCTTTCTTTATACATACATACTAGTTACGAGTATACTATCTCTTTATCAACCAGTCTATATATTAGCAGCAGACACAGTACAGTGCGGTAGTTCACGGCTGTGGCTACCTCTGTGTCGGCACTCGGCAGCCCGTCCATAATTGTATATACCACCTAACCGTGGTTTTTTTTTCTTTCTTTATACATACATACTAGTTACGAGTATACTATCTCTTTATCAACCAGTCTATATATTAGCAGCAGACACAGTACAGTGCGGTAGTTCACGGCTGTGGCTACCTCTGTGTCGGCACTCGGCAGCCCGTCCATAATTGTATATACCACCTAACCGTGGTTTTTTTTTCTTTCTTTATACATACATACTAGTTACGAGTATACTATCTCTTTATCAACCAGTCTATATATTAGCAGCAGACACAGTACAGTGCGGTAGTTCACGGCTGTGGCTACCTCTGTGTCGGCACTCGGCAGCCCGTCCATAATTGTATATACCACCTAACCGTGGTTTTTTTTTCTTTCTTTATACATACATACTAGTTACGAGTATACTATCTCTTTATCAACCAGTCTATATATTAGCAGCAGACACAGTACAGTGCGGTAGTTCACGGCTGTGGCTACCTCTGTGTCGGCACTCGGCAGCCCGTCCATAATTGTATACTAGTATCCAATCCATCCATCTCCATTGTTTACCTGAGGTGCCTTTTAGTTGTGCCTATTAAAATATGGAGAACAAAAATGCTGAGGTTCCAAAATTAGGGAAAGATCAAGATCCACTTCCACCTCGTGCTGAAGCTGCTGCCACTAGTCATGGCCGAGACGATGAAATGCCAGCAACGTCGTCTGCCAAGGCCGATGCCCAATGTCATAGTACAGAGCATGTCAAATCCAAAACACCAAATATCAGTAAAAAAAGGACTCCAAAACCTAAAATAAAATTGTCGGAGGAGAAGCGTAAACTTGCCAATATGCCATTTACCACACGGAGTGGCAAGGAACGGCTGAGGCCCTGGCCTATGTTCATGGCTAGTGGTTCAGCTTCACATGAGGATGGAAGCACTCAGCCTCTCGCTAGAAAAATGAAAAGACTCAAGCTGGCAAAAGCAGCACAGCAAAGAACTGTGCATTCTTCGAAATCCCAAATCCACAAGGAGAGTCCAATTGTGTCGGTTGCGATGCCTGACCTTCCCAACACTGGACGTGAAGAGCATGCGCCTTCCACCATTTGCACGCCCCCTGCAAGTGCTGGAAGGAGCACCCGCAGTCCAGTTCCTGATAGTCAGATTGAAGATGTCAGTGTTGAAGTACACCAGGATGAGGAGGATATGGGTGTTGCTGGCGCTGGGGAGGAAATTGACCAGGAGGATTCTGATGGTGAGGTGGTTTGTTTAAGTCAGGCACCCGGGGAGACACCTGTTGTCCGTGGGAGGAATATGGCCGTTGACATGCCAGGTGAAAATACCAAAAAAATCAGCTCTTCGGTGTGGAGGTATTTCACCAGAAATGCGGACAACAGGTGTCAAGCCGTGTGTTCCCTTTGTCAAGCTGTAATAAGTAGGGGTAAGGACGTTAACCACCTCGGAACATCCTCCCTTATACGTCACCTGCAGCGCATTCATAATAAGTCAGTGACAAGTTCAAAAACTTTGGGTGACAGCGGAAGCAGTCCACTGACCAGTAAATCCCTTCCTCTTGTAACCAAGCTCACGCAAACCACCCCACCAACTCCCTCAGTGTCAATTTCCTCCTTCCCCAGGAATGCCAATAGTCCTGCAGGCCATGTCACTGGCAATTCTGACGAGTCCTCTCCTGCCTGGGATTCCTCCGATGCATCCTTGCGTGTAACGCCTACTGCTGCTGGCGCTGCTGTTGTTGCCGCTGGGAGTCGATGGTCATCCCAGAGGGGAAGTCGTAAGCCCACTTGTACTACTTCCAGTAAGCAATTGACTGTTCAACAGTCCTTTGCGAGGAAGATGAAATATCACAGCAGTCATCCTACTGCAAAGCGGATAACTGAGGCCTTGGCATCCTGGGTGGTGAGAAACGTGGTTCCGGTATCCATCATTACTGCAGAGCCAACTAGAGACTTGTTGGAGGTACTGTGTCCCCGGTACCAAATACCATCTAGGTTCCATTTCTCTAGGCAGGCGATACCGAAAATGTACACAGACCTCAGAAAAAGAGTCACCAGTGTCCTAAAAAATGCAGCTGTACCCAATGTCCACTTAACCACGGACATGTGGACAAGTGGAGCAGGGCAGGGTCAGGACTATATGACTGTGACAGCCCACTGGGTAGATGTATGGACTCCCGCCGCAAGAACAGCAGCGGCGGCACCAGTAGCAGCATCTCGCAAATGCCAACTCTTTCCTAGGCAGGCTACGCTTTGTATCACCGCTTTCCAGAATACGCACACAGCTGAAAACCTCTTACGGCAACTGAGGAAGATCATCGCGGAATGGCTTACCCCAATTGGACTCTCCTGTGGATTTGTGGCATCGGACAACGCCAGCAATATTGTGTGTGCATTAAATATGGGCAAATTCCAGCACGTCCCATGTTTTGCACATACCTTGAATTTGGTGGTGCAGAATTTTTTAAAAAACGACAGGGGCGTGCAAGAGATGCTGTCGGTGGCCAGAAAAATTGCGGGACACTTTCGGCGTACAGGCACCACGTACAGAAGACTGGAGCACCACCAAAAACTACTGAACCTGCCCTGCCATCATCTGAAGCAAGAAGTGGTAACGAGGTGGAATTCAACCCTCTATATGCTTCAGAGGTTGGAGGAGCAGCAAAAGGCCATTCAAGCCTATACAATTGAGCACGATATAGTAGGTGGAATGCACCTGTCTCAAGTGCAGTGGAGAATGATTTCAACGTTGTGCAAGGTTCTGATGCCCTTTGAACTTGCCACACGTGAAGTCAGTTCAGACACTGCCAGCCTGAGTCAGGTCATTCCCCTCATCAGGCTTTTGCAGAAGAAGCTGGAGGCATTGAAGAAGGAGCTAAAAGGGAGCGATTCCGCTAGGCATGTGGGACTTGTGGATGCAGCCCTTAATTCGCTTAACAAGGATTCACGGGTGGTCAATCTGTTGAAATCAGAGCACTACATTTTGGCCACCGTGCTCGATCCTAGATTTAAAGCCTACCTTGGATCTCTCTTTCCGGCAGACACAGGTCTGCTGGGGTTGAAAGACCTGCTGGTGACAAAATTGTCAAGTCAAGCGGAACGCGACCTGTCAACATCTCCTCCTTCACATTCTCCCGCAACTGGGGGTGCGAGGAAAAGGCTCAGAATTCCGAGCCCACCCGCTGGCGGTGATGCAGGGCAGTCTGGAGCGACTGCTGATGCTGACATCTGGTCCGGACTGAAGGACCTGACAACGATTACGGACATGTCGTCTACTGTCACTGCATATGATTCTCTCAACATTGATAGAATGGTGGAGGATTATATGAGTGACCGCATCCAAGTAGGCACGTCACACAGTCCGTACTTATACTGGCAGGAAAAAGAGGCAATTTGGAGGCCCTTGCACAAACTGGCTTTATTCTACCTAAGTTGCCCTCCCACAAGTGTGTACTCCGAAAGAGTGTTTAGTGCCGCCGCTCACCTTGTCAGCAATCGGCGTACGAGGTTACATCCAGAAAATGTGGAGAAGATGATGTTCATTAAAATGAATTATAATCAATTCCTCCGCGGAGACATTGACCAGCAGCAATTGCCTCCACAAAGTACACAGGGAGCTGAGATGGTGGATTCCAGTGGGGACGAATTGATAATCTGTGAGGAGGGGGATGTACACGGTGATATATCGGAGGGTGAAGATGAGGTGGACATCTTGCCTCTGTAGAGCCAGTTTGTGCAAGGAGAGATTAATTGCTTCTTTTTTGGGGGGGGTCCAAACCAACCCGTCATATCAGTCACAGTCGTGTGGCAGACCCTGTCACTGAAATGATGGGTTGGTTCAAGTGTGCATGTCCTGTTTTGTTTATACAACATAAGGGTGGGTGGGAGGGCCCAAGGACAATTCCATCTTGCACCTCTTTTTTCTTTTCTTTTTCTTTGCATCATGTGCTGATTGGGGAGGGTTTTTTGGAAGGGACATCCTGCGTGACACTGCAGTGCCACTCCTAGATGGGCCCGGTGTTTGTGTCGGCCACTAGGGTCGCTAATCTTACTCACACAGTCAGCTACCTCATTGCGCCTCTTTTTTTCTTTGCGTCATGTGCTGTTTGGGGAGGGTTTTTTGGAAGGGACATCCTGCGTGACACTGCAGTGCCACTCCTAGATGGGCCCGGTGTTTGTGTCGGCCACTAGGGTCGCTAATCTTACTCACACAGCTACCTCATTGCGCCTCTTTTTTTCTTTGCGTCATGTGCTGTTTGGGGAGGGTTTTTTGGAAGGGACATCCTGCGTGACACTGCAGTGCCACTCCTAGATGGGCCCGGTGTTTGTGTCGGCCACTAGGGTCGCTTATCTTACTCACACAGCAACCTCGGTGCAAATTTTAGGACTAAAAATAATATTGTGAGGTGTGAGGTATTCAGAATAGACTGAAAATGAGTGTAAATTATGGTTTTTGAGGTTAATAAAACTTTGGGATCAAAATGACCCCCAAATTCTATGATTTAAGCTGTTTTTTAGTGTTTTTTGAAAAAAACACCCGAATCCAAAACACACCCGAATCCGACAAAAAAAATTCGGTGAGGTTTTGCCAAAACGCGTTCGAACCCAAAACACGGCCGCGGAATCGAACCCAAAACCAAAACACAAAACCCGAAAAATTTCAGGCGCTCATCTCTTGTTCCTGATAGTCAAATTGAAGATGTCACTGTTGAAGTACACCAGGATGAGGATATGGGTGTTGCTGGCGCTGGGGAGGAAATTGACAAGGAGGATTCTGATGGTGAGGTGGTTTGTTTAAGTCAGGCACCCGGGGAGACACCTGTTGTCTGTGGGACGAATATGGCCATTGACATGCCTGGTCAAAATACTAAAAAAATCAGCTCTTCGGTGTGGAATTATTTCAACACAAATGCGGACAACAGGTGTCAAGCCGTGTGTTGCCTTTGTCAAGCTGTAATAAGTTGGGGTAAGGACGTTAACCACCTCAGAACATCCTCCCTTATACGTCACCTGGTCCGCATTCATCAGAAGTCAGTGACAAGTTCAAAAACTTTGGATGACAGTGGAAGCAGTCCACTGACCACTAAATCCCTTCCTCTTGTAACCAAGCTCCTGCAAACCACACCACCAACTCCCTCAGTGTCAATTTCCACCTTACACAGGAAAGCCAATAGTCCTGCAGGCCATGTCACTGGCAAGTCTGACGAGTCCTCTCCTGCCTGGGATTCCTCCGATGCATCCTTGAGTGTAACGCCTACTGCTGCTGGCGCTGCTGTTGTTACTGCTGGGAGTCGATCGTCATCCCAGAGGGGAAGTCGGAAGACCACTTGTACTACTTCTAGTAAGCAATTGACTGCCGAACAGTCCTTTGCGAGGAAGATGAAATATCACAGCAATCATCCTGCTGCAAAGCGGATAACTCAGTTCTTGTCAGCCTGGGTGGTGAGAAACATGGTTCCGGTATCCACCGTTAATTCACAGGCAACTAGAGACTTGTTTGAGGTACTGTGTCCCCGGTACCAAATACCATCTAGGTTCCATTTCTCTAAGCAGGCGATACCGAAAATGTACACAGACGTCAGAAAAAGAGTCACCAGTGTCCTAAAAAATGCAGTTGTACCCAATGTCCACTTAACCACGGACATGTGGACAAGTGGAGCAGGGCAGACTCAGGACTATATGACTGTGACAGCCCACTGGGTAGATGTATTGCCTCCCGCAGCAAGAACAGCAGCGGCGGCACCAGTAGCAGCATCTCGCAAACGCCAACTCGTTCCTAGGCAGGCTACGCTTTGTATCACCGCTTTCCATAAGAGGCACACAGCTGACAACCTCTTACGGAAACTGAGGAACATCATCGCAGAATGGCTTACCCCAATTGGACTCTCCTGGGGATTTGTGACATCGGACAACGCCACCAATAGTGTGCGTGCATTATATGTGGGCAAATTCTAGCACGTCCCATGTTTTGCACATACATTGAATTTGGTGGTGCAGAATTATTTAAAAAACGACAGGGGCGTGCAAGAGATGCTGTCGGTGGCCCGAAGAATTGCGGGCCACTTTCAGCATTCAGCCACCGCGTGCCGAAGACTGGAGCACCAGCAAACAGTCCTGAACCTGCCCTGCCATCATCTGAAGCAAGAGGTGGTAACGAGGTGGAATTCAACCCTCTATATGCTTCAGAGGATGGAGGAGCAGCAAAAAGCCATTCAAGCCTATACATCTGCCCACGATATAGGCAAAGGAGGGGGAATGCACCTGACTCAAGCGCAGTGGAGAATGATTTAAACGTTGTGCAAGGTTCTGCAACCCTTTGAACTTGCCACACGTGAAGTCAGTTCAGACAGGGCCATCTTAACAGCAGTGTAGGCCCCTGGGCACAGCAATGCACTGGGCCCCCTACCCATCCTCCAGCGGTAGGGTGGGGGTGCTATCAGCGGCAGCTTTGAAGTCCCGTGGGCGGTAGGGGGTGTTCTATCTTCCGCTCAGCATGTGGGACATGGAGCAGTAATTTCTGCTTATTACTCCTTAACTGCACAGATGGGACTAAACTGTAGAAGGGGGCATCGGGCTGAATAAAGAAGCCCTGGTACATGACTTCCAGGGTGGTAGGGGGTGTTTAATACGTAGGTGAGGGGTGGATAGTGGAGTGGGCTTAAAATGTATAATTTTCCTGGAGAGTGTCACCTTTCAGACGGTTCTGGGGACTCAGAGTACAGGAGCCAGAACAATTCACCAACGAAATCTAAAATTGCATATTAGGCGTGTGGAGATAGAGCAGGGACCAGCTGGTTGAAGGCTGATATCTCTGTTTCTGGGCATAGTAGAGACAAGCTGCCAGTGTCCACCAAAAAGGGGAGAGTCCCAGCTTTTGGAGTATACCCTCATAAAAACTCTAAATCAGACAGAACCCGAGATATCTGGCTGGGAAGAGCAATTAACAGGCTTGGATTGGGACCACTGCTTTCAAGTCGGATATCTCCAGTTCCCCAGGGCCGATTTTCAAAAATCTGGTACCCCTGGAAAGAGGGGACCCTCAGCTATCAGCCTAGGCCCCTTATACTCCTGGGGCCCTTGGGCAAGAGCCCATTGAGCCCATATGAAAAGACGGCCTTGAGTTCAGACACTGCCAGCCTGAGTCAGGTCATTCCCCTCATCAGGCTTTTGCAGAAGAAGCTGGAGAGATTGAAGGAGGAGCTAAAACAGAGCGATTCCGCTAGGCATGTGGGACTTGTGGATGGAGCCCTTAATTTGCTTAACCAGGATTCAAGGGTGGTCAATCTGTTGAAATCAGAGCACTACATTTTGGCCACCGTGCTCGATCCTAGATTTAAAACCTACGTTGTATCTCTCTTTCCAGCAGACACAAGTCTGCAGAGCTTCAAAGACCTGCTGGTGAGAAAATTGTCGTCAAGCGGTACGTGACCCGTCAACAGCTCCTCCTTCACATTCTCCCGCAACTGGGGGTGCGAGGAAAAGGCTAAGAATTCCGAGCCCACCCGCTGGCGGTGATGCAGAGCAGTCTGGAGCGAGTGCTGACATCTGGTCCGGACTGAAGGACCTGCCAATGATTACTGACATGTCGTCTACTGTCACTGCATATGATTCTCTCACCATTGAAAGAATGTTGGAGGATTATATGAGTGACCGCATCCAAGTAGGCACGTCAGACAGTCCGTACATATACTGGCAGGAAAAAGAGGCAATTTGGAGGCCCTTGCACAAACTGGCTTTATTCTACCTAAGTGGCCCTCCCTCCAGTGTGTACTCCGAAAGAGTGTTTAGTGCAGCCGCTCACCTTGTCAGCAATCGGCGTACGAGGTTACTTCCAGAAAATGTGGAGAAGATGATTGTCACGGCGCCGCGGTCTTCATACTTACCTCTCCGGGCGCGCTGGGTCTCCGTGCGGCCGTCCTCGCTGGCGGGTCCCGGCGTCCGGCGCTCTGTCTAGCAGGCCTCCACGTCCGACGTCCTCGGGAGCTGCGGGTGATGTCATCGGCCCGTCCTCCAATTAGGCCCTGGCGGGAAGTTTAAATTCAGACGCCGGGCAGTGCTCCGGCGCCTGAGTATCATCGTTCAACTGTACCTGTGATCTCCAGTGCTCTGTGCCTCCTAGCACCTCCGTGCCTCCAAGCACCTCCGTGCCTCCAAGCACATCCGTGCCTCCAAGCACCTCCGTGCCTCCAGCACATCCGTGCCTCCAAGCACCTCCGTGCCTCCAAGCACCTCCGTCCCTCCAGCACATCAGTGCCTCCAAGCACCTCCGTGCCTCCAGCACATCCGTGCCTCCAAGCACCTCCGTGCCTCCAGCACCTCCGTGCCTCCAGCACATCCGTGCCTCCAAGCACCTCCGTGCCTCCAGCACATCCGTGCCTCCAAGCACCTCCATGCCTCCAGCACATCCGTGCCTCCAAGCACCTCCGTGCCTCCAGCACATTCGTGCCTCCAAGCACCTCCTTGCCTCCAAGCACCTCCGTGCCTCCAGCACCTCCGTGCCTCCAGCACATCCGTGCCTCCAAGCACCTCCGTGCCTCCAGCACATTCGTGCCTCCAAGCACCTCCGTGCCTCCAGCACATCCGTGCCTCCAAGCACCTCCGTGCCTTCAAGCACCTCCGTGCCTCCAAGCACCTCCGTGCCTCCAAGCACCTCCGTGCCTCCAGCACCTCCGTGCCTCCAAGCACCTCCGTGATTTACCAGCACCTGTTAAGTTCTCTCTTTCAGGAGACCTTCAGCGTC
Organism: Pseudophryne corroboree; assembly: GCF_028390025.1. NCBI lineage: Eukaryota > Metazoa > Chordata > Amphibia > Anura > Myobatrachidae > Pseudophryne > Pseudophryne corroboree. The sequence continues at coordinate 259,524,788 of NC_086453.1, forward strand.
CGCACATGCCTCCTGTCCGCCGATCAGATCCTGCATGAGGAAGACTTACATCCGGCCATCTCTGCTGCGGCCCAGTTGCGGTTCCACTTCCCGGTCATCGGAAGAAACCCCGAGTCCACAACCTCCTCAAACCAGGTCAGTGATAGTATACTCAGGCCACATGGACCCGGGGAATCGGAACACGGACTCAAGTGCCATCCAGGACCTGGCTTCCCGTGTACAAAGTCAGGAAGCGGCACAAGGTCAGGTGATGCAGTACCTCCAGGAGTTGTCCGGACGTCTGGATCAGATTCAGGCGTCTCTAGCCTCAGTACTTCCGGCACCAGTTCCGGTAGCTGCACCACTTGCCACCTCCAGCAATGTCCAACCATCGGCCGGTGCCACTCCGCGCCTTCAGCTGCCTACGCCATCCCGTTACAATGGGAATCCTAAGAATTGTCGTGGTTTCTTAAACCAATGCGAGGTACATTTCGAGCTACTAGCTCACAACTTTCCTACAGACCGGTCCAAGGTAGCATATATTATTTCTCTGCTGGAAGGATCTGCCTTGGACTGGGTGTCTCCATTATGGGAACGTTCTGATTCACTGGTTTCCAATTACTCAGAATTGATCACGTCTTTTCGACAAATTTTTGACGAGCCCGGCAGGATGACCTCGGCCTCTTCTGACTTACTCCGCATCCGTCAAGGCTCCCGATCCGTGGGTCAGTATGTGGTTCATTTCCAAACCATTGCCTCTGAACTTCGTTGGAATAATGAGGCTCTGAGAGCTGCTTTCTGGAACGGTCTTTCTGATCGCCTGAAGGACGAGTTGGTCACTTGAGAGCTTCCGGATTCTTTAGAGGAATTGATCTCCCTCTGTGTCAAGGTAGATCTCCGGATGCAGGAACGTGGAGGAGAACGTAGTCGATCGGATCGTTCTAGGTTCCGGCTTCCTCCTGCAAGGCAAGCGGTGTGTCCAAGTCCAGACGAACCCATGCAGATTAACCGATCCCGATTGTCCCCGGAGGAGCGGCAACGTCGTCATGAGGGTAAGCTCTGCCTGTACTGCGGAGCTGCGGGTCACTTCATCAAGTCCTGCAAATCCCGTCCGGGAAACGAGAAGGCCTAGCTTGTTCCGGAGGAGTCAAGCTGGGGGTTACGACCAAATCTTCTCCCACTTCGGACTGTTTGCTTCCTGTAACGTTAATCACCAAGGCCACTTCCAAGTCTTTTGAAGCCCTGTTGGACTCTGGAGCTGCGGGGAATTTCGTTTCTTCCCTCTGTGTTCAAAGCCTGAATTTGGAAGTACGGTCCATTGAACGGCCTATTTCCTTGACAGCCATCAATGGTACTAGGATATCCAAGGGTATCATAACAGAACGCACGGTTCCAGTTAAACTACAGGTCGGGGCTCTACATCAAGAATACTTGGAGTTCCTGGTGATCCCGGAAATGCATCACGATCTGGTTCTCGGAATACCTTGGCTCAAAAGTCACAATCCCCATATCGATTGGAAGACCGCACAGATTCGGTCTTGGGGTTCTTTTTGTCACGTTAACTGTCTCACCCCTGTTTGTCCGCTTCGTGTTTCTTCTAAGGCAGGGGAGGAACCTATTCCAGAGGCATACCAAGAATTTAGAGATGTGTTTTCGGAACAAGCAGCCAACCAGTTACCACCCCATAGAGCTTGGGACTGCCCCATTGAGCTTATCCCTTGAAAAATGCCGCCTCGGGGTCGCATTTATCCTCTGTCCCTCCCAGAGACACAGGCTATGTCTGACTATATCAAAACCAATCTTCACAAGGGATTCATCCGCCCCTCTACTTCCCCGGCTGGAGCGGGCTTTTTCTTCATGAAAAAAAAGGACGGAGGGTTAAGACCATGTATCGACTACCACGGCTTAAATGATATTACCATCAAAAAAAAATCCCCCTTGCCTCTAATAACAGAGTTATTTGATAGAGTTCGTGGTGCCCATGTTTTTTCCAAGCTCGATTTGAGGGGGGCCTATAACCTTATACGCATCAGAGAGGGAGATGAATGGAAGACCGCCTTCAATACCCGGGATGGGCATTATGAGTACCTGGTGATGCCGTTCAGTCTTAGCAATGCTCCTGCAGTCTTCCAGTGATTCGTCAACGAAATATTCCGAGACATGTTATATCTAAGTGTCGTGGTGTATTTGGATGACATCCTGATTTTTTCAAAAGAACCTTGCTGAACACAGATTACAAGTCAAAGAGGTACTCCGCCGTCTACGTGAGAATCATCTCTATGCCAAGATGTCCAAGTGTACCTTTGAAGTAACATCAATACCGTTCCTCGGTTATATTATCTCGGGGAAGGAGCTTCGCATGGATCCGGAGAAACTCTCTGCCATTCGGGACTGGGCACAGCCACTCTACTTGAAGGCAATACAAAGGTTCCTGGGTTTTGCGAACTATTATAGAAAGTTCATTAGAGGTTTCTCCACCATTGTTGCACCCATTACCGCCCTAACGAGAAAGGGTTCCAACCCGGGGTTGTGGCCTCCCGAAGCCATAGAGGCCTTTTCCCACTTGAAATCAGCTTTTATGTCCGCTCCAGCACTCCAACAACCAAATTTCGAGGAACCTTTCTTCCTAGAAGTCGACGCATCCTCGGTCGGAGTTAGGGCCGTTCTCTCTCAGTATGCCTCAGATAAGAAATTACATCCGTGCGGCTTTCACTCTCGTAAATTCTCTCCAGCTGAACGGAATTACACTATTGGAGACCAGGAACTCTTGGCGATTAAATCTGCCTTGGAAGAGTGGAGATATCTCTTAGAGGGGGCCAAACATGTGACTACCATTTACACTGATTACAAAAATTTGTTGTATATCAAAACCGCACAGTGCTTGAATCCTCGCCAAGCTAGATGGGCACTCTTCTTCACTCGATTTTCTTTCATTATCAAATACCGAGCCAGGACTTTCAATACCAAAGCGGATGCACTGTCCCGTTCACAAACTCCCACAGATGATGAGGATTCCTTTGAACGGGGTTTAATTCTAAATCCAATTTCTGTCTCTGCTGCCTCGACTACTCCAGGTCCTCTTCCTGGAAGAATGTCCGTACCGGTCAAATTCCGGTCGAGGATACTTCAGTGGGCCCATATCTCCAAATTCTCCGGTCATCCCGGCGCCCAGAAGATGTACAAGTTTCTGCAAAGATCTTACTGGTGGGACTCCATGAGGAAGATGTACAGGATTACGTTAATTCCTGTCCCCAGTGCACACAGCATAAATCTCCCCATTTACCTCCTGCTGGGTTGCTTCGTCCTCTGTCCATTCCTATGAAACCCTGGACTCATATTTCCATGGACTTCATCACTGACTTGCCCCATTCCAAGGGTTGCAACACCGTTTGGGTAATCGTCGACCGTTTTTCGAAGATGGCACACTTCGTTCCTTTGACTGGTCTACCAACAGCCCCGAAACTAGCTCTACTGTTCATCCAAGAACATTTTCGGTTGCATGGGTTGCCACAGGAAATAGTCTCTGAGCGTGGGGTACAGTTCACCGCAAGGTTTTGGAAAGCCCTCTGTTCGACTCTACAGATTAAACTTAAGTTTTCCTCCGCTTATCATCCCCAAACGAATGGACAAACGGAACGAGTCAATCAAGATCTAGAGACTTTCCTCCGTCTTTATCTCTCCCCTTCACAGGACAACTGGGTGGAGTTGTTACCTTGGGCAGAGTTTGCCCATAATCATTCGTTTCATTCTTCCACTGGTGAATCTCCATTTTTCATCAACTATGGGTTCCATCCAAGTGTTCCAGAACTACTAAGCCTTCCGATGGAAGAGGTTCCAGCCGTAACGTCCACTCTACTACACTTTAGACAAATTTGGAGTAAGGTTCATGCTAATCTTAAGAAGGTTTCAGTCCGGTACAAGTTCTTTGCGGATAAGAAACGGCGAGCCGCTCCACAATACAAGGTTGGCGACAGGGTATGGCTGTCCACACGTAATCTCCGGTTGAAGGTGCCCACCATGAAGTTTGCTCCAAGATTCATCGGTCCTTACCCTGTGCTACAAGTCCTGAATCCTGTGGTCTGCAAGCTGGGTTTACCTTCGCACCTACGTATACCGAACGCCCTCCATGTTTCTCTTCTTCGTCCTCTCGTCCTTAATCGTTTCCATTCAAAGACCTCTAGCCCCACCTCAGTGGAGACTGAAACAGACTTCGAGATCAAAAATATTCTAGACTCGCGTTACCTTCATAAGAATCTGCAATATCTGGTGGAATGGAAAGGATATGGTCCTGAGGAGAGAAGTTGGATAAAGGCTTCTGAGGTCTCGGCTCCTCGACTAGTCCGGATCTTCCATGCTAGACATCCTACGAAGCCGGGAAAGTGTCCAGGGGCCACTCCTAGAGGAGGGGGTACTGTCACGGCGCCGCGGTCTTCATACTTACCTCTCCGGGCGCGCTGGGTCTCCGTGCGGCCGTCCTCGCTGGCGGGTCCCGGCGTCCGGCGCTCCGTCTAGCAGGCCTCCACGTCTGACGTCCTCGGGAGCTGCGGGTGACGTCATCGGCCCGTCCTCCAATCAGGCCCTGGCGGGAAGTTTAAATTCAGACGCCGGGCAGTGCTCCGGCACCTGAGTATCATCGTTCAACTGTACCTGTGATCTCCAGTGCTCCGTGCCTCCAAGCACCTCCATGCCCCCAAGCACCTCCGTGCCTCCAAGCACATCCGTGCCTCCAAGCACCTCCGAGCCTCTAAGCACCTCCGTGCCTCCAAGCACATCCGTGCCTCCAAGCACCTCCGTGCCTCCAGCACATCCGTGCCTCCAAGCACCTCCGTGCCTCCAAGCACCTCCGTGCCTCCAGCACCTCCGTGCCTCCAGCACATCCGTGCCTCCAAGCACCTCCGTGCCTCCAAGAACCTCTGTGCCTCCAGCACATCCGTGCCTCCAAGCACCCCCGTGCCTCCAGCACATCCGTGCCTCCAAGCACCTCCGTGCCTCCAGCACATCCGTGCCTCCAAGCACCTCCGTGCCTCCAAGAACCTCTGTGCCTCCAGCACATCCGTGCCTCCAAGCACCCCCGTGCCTCCAGCACATCCGTGCCTCCAAGCACCTCCGTGCCTCCAGCACATTCGTGCCTCCAAGCACCTCCTTGCCTCCAAGCACCTCCGTGCCTCCAGCACATCCGTGCCTCCAAGCACCTCCGTGCCTCCAGCACATTCATGCCTCCAAGCACCTCCGTGCCTCCAAGCACCTCCGTGCCTCCAGCACATCCGTGCCTCCAAGCACCTCCGTGCCTTCACGCACCTCCGTGCCTCCAAGCACCTCCGTGCCTCCAGCACCTCCGTGCCTCTAAGCACCTCCGTGATTTACCAGCACCTGTTAAGTTCTCTCTTTCAGGAGACCTTCAGCGTCCGCACGTGCCTCCTGTCCGCCGATCAGATCCTGCATGAGGAAGACTTACATCCGGCCATCTCTGCTGTGGCCCAGTTGCGGTTCCACTTCCCGGTCATCGGAAGAAACCCCGAGTCCACAACCTCCTCAAACCAGGTCAGTGATAATGATGTTCATCAAAATGAATTATAATCAATTCTTCCGTGGAGACATTCACCAGCAATTGCCTCCAGAAAGTACACAGGGATCTGAGATGGTGGATTCCAGTGGGGACGAATTAATAATCTGTGAGGAGGGGGATATACACAGTGAAAGGGGTGAGGAATCGGAGGATGAAGATGAGGTGGACATCTTGCCTCTGTAGAGCCAGTTTGTGCAAGGAGAGATTGATTGCTTCTTTTTTGGTGGGGGCCCAAACCAACCAGTCATTTCAGTCACAGTCGTGTGGCAGACCCTGTCGCTGAAATGATGGGTTCGTTAAAGTGTGCATGTCCTGTTTATACAACATAAGGGTGGGTGGGAGGGCCCAAGGACAATTCCATCTTGCACCTCTTTTTTCTTTCATTTTTCTTTGCATCATGTGCTGTTTGGGGACTATTTTTTAAGTGCCATCCTGTCTGACACTGCAGTGCCACTCCTAGATGGGCCAGGTGTTTGTGTCGGCCACTTGTGTTGCTTAGCTTAGTCACACAGCGACCTTGGTGCGCCTCTTTTTTTCTTTGCATCATGTGCTGTTTGGGGACTATTTTTTTGAAGTGCCATCCTGTCTGACACTGCAGTGCCACTCCTAGATGGGCCAGGTGTGTGTGTCGGCCACTTGGGTCGCTTAGCTTAGTCACACAGCTACCTCATTGCACCTCTTTTTTCTTTGCATCATGTGCTGTTTGGGGACTATTTTTTCGAAGTGCCATCCTGTCTGACACTGCAGTGCCACTCCTAGATGGGCCAGGTGTTTCTGTCGGCCACTTGTGTCGCTTAGCTTAGCCATCCAGCGACCTCTGTGCAAATTTTAGGACTAAAAATAATATTGTGAGGTGTGAGGTGTTCAGAATAGACTGAAAATGAGTGGAAATTATGGTTATTGAGGTTAATAATACTATGGGATCAAAATGACCCCCAAATTCTATGATTTAAGTTGTTTTTGAGGGTTTTTTTGTAAAAAAACACCCGAATCCAAAACACACCCGAATCCGACAAAAAATTTTCAGGGAGGTTTTGCCAAAACGCGTCCGAATCCAAAACACGGCCGCGGAACCGAATCCAAAACCAAAACACAAAACCCAAAAAATTTCCGGTGCACATCACTACCATTTAAGAATAACCAATACTGTACCTAAAGTATTAATGAGCCCTGTCAGATTAATACTATCATGAACTTTCTGTGGACTTGTATCTGATACCAATTTTATAATTTGAAAACAGTTTTATTTGCATCAGTACAGAAAATAATACATTTAGGGGGACATTTTCTAAGCAGTGATAAGAGCGGAGAAGTGAGGCAGTGGAGAAGTTGCCCATGGCAACCAATCAGCACTGAAGTAACATCTATAATCTGCATACTAGAAAATTATACAGTGCTGCTGATTGGTTGATGGGGCAACTTCTCCACTGGCTCACTTCTCTGCTCTTATCACTGCTTAGTAAATGTTCCCCTAATTCTCTGCCAGCACATTTAAAATATACTATAGTCTGCCAGCACATTTAAAACATACTATAGTATATGCATTATTACACAGCTGAATCAATACTTATGTTATAAATTCAAGACTTGTCTATTATTGCTTGTTCAATGTTTTACCTGAAGTGAATATTTCATGAAGATTCTGTAACACAAAATCAGTCCATTCTCCAACAGCAACTCCTTGCCCTGGAGAAAAATATGTCTGTAAGTAGTCCATAGGATTAAAATCATCAATGTAAGTTTGTGGTGTGGAGTAAGGTGTCTCCATGTTCTCCTTTCAGTAGAAGACAAAATACAGTTGCTTCACTTAGGCACCGATAGACTGATACTGGAAAGAAAGAACACGGAGGTCATTTTATACTGCTTGGCTATTTGTGAAAGTGAGGCAGTCTCTCTCTTAGCCAAAAAAAAAAAAAAAAAAGCTCTCTTCATTTATTTGGAGTTGGACTGGATAAGTACTTCAATCTCACACTGATAAAAGTTTGCTCCATTCCTCTGTCTTTTCTGTTCTTTCTGTCATTTAGCTCTCTATTTTCAGTCTATTATGATTCTTACTAAATATGAGCGGGTCTCGTTCTCTGAGAACCGGACCCACCTGAACTTCACGATCCGAGTCTAGATCCAAGTCGGGCTTGGGTTTTCCTGCCTGACTTGTATCCCAAAATAAGGCAAAACATCCCTTCCGCTGTCAGGTTCTCATGGGTTTTGGATTCTACTATATATAAGGATTAATTTCACTCCGTCTGTGAAGCTTGTAGTGTCCATGCTGTGTCTGTCCAGGGGTACCGTGTTGTCCATCCAGGGGTGCTGCAGTTTTGTCCATCCAGGTGTGCTGCAGTATTGTCCATCAAGCGGCTGGGGCTGCTTTGTCCATGGGCAGTGGTGTCGAGAGAGGGAGGGAGAGGGTACAAATTACCCGGGCTCAGGTCTGATGGTGGGGCCCAGTGAGGGCCCTGGGCTTCCTCCCTCTTAACTGGCAGTAGCAGCTGCACCTCTTCTCCTTATCCCGGTACACACTAAACACTTGTGGACTGTAGTGGGTACCATGGTGGCGCTTAAAATACATTTTTTTCTGTACTTTTTCTAAGGGTGCATAACCATGCCTCCTGTGATTAGGCCACACCCCCTGAAAAGTACCTGGGCCCAGCCAGGCTCTTAATTGCCCCTTCCATGGGTGCTTTATCTGTGATTTGACCATCCAGGAGTGCTGTGTTATCCATCTAGGAGTGCTCCGTAAAATATATATATTCCCAATGGTCTGGCACATCCCTTAGAGTATATACTTGGCTGGTTGCGTGCTTGAAATCATAACATATTACCCATCTAAAGCGGCACTCCATGCATAAATAACTTCAATCCGGATAGCAATATATGGTACAACATTTCAATGCCTCCTTTACAGTAGCAGATCTTGTTACGGGCACACAGGATTTTTGCCCGGGGTGCCGCCTTCCGGAGGGCGCCACCAGTGCCAGATTAAGGGCCACATGGGCCTGGAGCTGAAATTTGTGAAGGGCCTATTATATGCCATCGCAGATGTTGTGACCAGCGCTGCATGGGTGTGATGTGATGTAAGGGCATGACCAGTGCTGTGGGCTTGAGACCTACACATAGGTTGTGTGCATAGCCTGTGCCATGATGCGTAGCTAGCACCATGGAGGGCATAGCTAACACATACCTTCAACTAACTCAATCTCCCTCTCTACTTCGCTTTACATGAAGCAAGCACTGCCTGTCATTTTATTGACCCCCCCCCCCATCTATATATCCATTCATGTGCTCTCCTCGTGTCCCAGATGGAGAGGATGCACTGACATTGAGGGGGGCTTTGACTAGGATATCATATAGTGGAGGAGGCAGTAGATCAGATGTGTGCTGTGTTAGTTGCGCTTTCCACCAGTCACCTGCTTCATGACTATGCTTACCTTGAGCAGCTCACCGTACACACTGAAATGCCTCTACTCCCCGGCCCTCCCTCCCAGCATCCTCTGCAAGACCAGTTTAAGCTGCACCGCAGAATGGTTGCCTGTTCTTAACTGACTGGTGTGATTCTGTGAGTGGCGGCTTAGTGTGCAACGCAAGAGCGCAGACAACAGACACCGGCACTGACATTGGCCCATGATGATTAGTAGTGTCGTAACAATACATTTTAGAGCCCTGGACCAAAAAGAGCAACAGAGATACAGACACTGTCATTCCATGCTCAGGTGTATTTGTTGCTGCTGTACAACACTACCTCACCCATCACACATACCCCTCCCCAAATACACCTCCTGCCCACTCACTGCTATACATCTCGCCTATCTAGTATCAGTGGTATATACAGCACTCCCTTCACTACAACTTACAGATAACATTATTCAAACACTAAAAAACCTCTCACTATAACCCTCAACCCTACATCTCCTCCAATGAAATAACCCTGATTCACAACCCTTCCTCAAACCAGAGGTTCTCAACTCCAGTCCTCAAGTACCATGTTTGTGGATATTTTTCGATCTAGTATTTTGCTAGATCAGTAATTATCCCACCTGTTCCACGGACAGAAATCCTCAAAACATAACCTGTTTGGAAAACTTGAGGTTTGAGGTTGAGAACCATTGCTCTAAAACTTTGAAATACTCTACACCTCTACTCCCTGCCCACATGCTGCAACTTACCCAATATCATACCCCTCACTCACCAGGATACCCCGATACATAAATGACACGCAAATACCCTTTCCAAAATCTGAGAAAAACCACACCAAAAGAGAATAGTATAACATTTTGACCCAGATTTATCAAGCCTTGGAGAGTGATAAATTGTGCGGGTATAAAGTACCAGCCAACCAGCTCCTGTCATTTTTCAAACACAGCCTGTAACATGACAGTTGGGAGCTGGCTGGTTGGTACTTATCACCGTGAAATGTATCACTCTCCAAGGTTTCATAAATCTGGGCCTTTATTTTTTTAATTAAAATTTTCTATCTCTCAATGGGGTCAATGCAATTTAGCACTTATTGAATAGAGCCGGGATGGAGCTCCCAGAGTTATTAAATTCAGCACGATGTGATGCCTGCAAAGAGGATTTCTTCTCGTGCGACCAGAAATCTGACAAAAGTACTGTCACAAAGCTGTTTTCTGCCCGTAGCGCGGCGGAAACAGCATCACGCTGGGCACTTAGGTCGGAGAATGTTGACTAAACACCCTGTTTATTTCACGAGAACCGACTTCTCTGATATAACAGCGCATTGAATTGAATAGCACCGGGAGCTCCTTCCCGGCGCTAATCAATCCGCGCTAAATTGAATTGACCCCAATGAAGCTGTTGCTATGCATTCCTCCATGTGCTATCTGAATTATTCAGAAGCTTCTCATCCTGAGACATCTCTCCTATATTGCAACACTGGCACCATGGTCATTCTACAAAGGTGTTCACAAAAAAAAGTAATAAACAAAAATGGGGCAAACATATATAATAAATATTTTCAATTTATGTATACACACTTAACAACACTTCTATACATAAGCATGTAAATATTATATATTAGCAGTAATAATGTTAGTACTAAGGATATTTCCCTAGTCTGTATATACATTAGTGTGCCCCCGCTCTCTAGTCAGTATATGCATTAGTGTGCCCCCCTCCGTAGTCAGTATACATATTAGTGTGCCCCCGCTCTCTAGTCAGTATATGCATTAGTGTGCCCCCTCCCCTCCAAACCAGTATATATATTAGTGTGCCCCCTCCCCTCCAGTATATATATATTAGTGTGCCCCCTCCAGTATATATATTAGTGTGCTCCTCCCCTCCAGTATATATATTAGTGTGCTCCTCCCCTCCAGTATATATATTAGTGTGCTCCTCCCCTCCAGTATATATATATTAGTGTGCTCCTCCCCTCCAGTATATATATTAGTGTGCCCCCTCCCCTCCAGTATATATATTAGTGTGCCCCCTCCCCTCCAGTATATATATAGTAGTGTGCCCCCTCCCCCCAGTATATATATATATGAGTGTGCCCCCTCCCCTCCAGTATATATATATTAGTGTGCCCCCTCCCCTCCAGTATATATTAGAGTGTCCCCTCCCATCCAGTATATATATTAGTGTGACCTCTCCGCTCCAGTATATATATTAGTGTGACCTCTCTCCTCCAGTATATATATTAGTGTGCCCTCTCTCCTCCAGTATATTAGTGTGCCCCATCCCCTCCAATATATATATTAGTGTGACCTCTCCCCTCCAGTATATATATTAGTGTGACCTCTCCCCTCCAGTATATATATTAGTGTGCCCTCTCCCTTCCAGTATAAATATTAGTGTGCCCTCTCTCCTCCAGTATATATTAGTGTGCCCTCTCCCCTCCAATATATATATTAGTGTGACCTCTCCCCTCCAGTATATATATTAGTGTGCCCTCTCCCTTCCAGTATAAATATTAGTGTGCCCTCTCTCCTCCAGTATATATTAGTGTGCCCCCTCCCCTCCAATATATATATTAGTGTGACCCCTCCCCTTCAGTATATATATTAGTGTGACCCCTCCCCTCCAGTATAAATATTAGTGTGCCCTCTCCCCTCCAATATATATATATTAGTGTGACCTCTCCCCTCCAGTATATATATTAGTGTGCCCTCTCCCTTCCAGTATAAATATTAGTGTGCCCTCTCCCCTCCAATATATATATTAGTGTGACCTCTCCCCTCCAGTATATATATTAGTGTGCCCTCTCCCTTCCAGTATAAATATTAGTGTGCTCTCTCTTCTCCAGTATATATTAGTGTGCCCTCTCTCCTCCAGTATATATTAGTGTGCCCCCTCCCCTCCAATATATATATTAGTGTGACCTCTCCCCTCCAGTATATATATTAGTGTGCCCTCTCCCTTCCAGTATAAATATTAGTGTGCCCTCTCTCCTCCAGTATATATTAGTGTGCCCTCTCTCCTCCAGTATATATTAGTGTGCCCCCTCCCCTCCAATATATATATTAGTGTGACCCCTCCCCTCCAGTATATATATTAGTGAGCCCTCTCCCCTCCAGTATAAATATTAGTGTGCCCCCCTCCCCTCCACTATATATTGGTGTGCCCTCTCCCCTCCAGTATATATTAGTGTGCCCTCTCCCCTCCAGTATATATATTAGTGTACCCTCTCCCCTCCAGTATAAATATTAGTGTGCCCTCTCCCCTCCAGTATATTATATATATATATATATATATATATATATTAGCGTGCCCCATCCAGTATATAAATTAGTGTGCCCCCTCCCCTCCAGTATATCAATTAGTGTGCCCCCTCCCCTCCAGTATATAAATTAGTGTACCCCCTCCCCTTCAGTATATAAATTAGTGTGCCCCCTCCACTACTAAACAGTATATATAGTAGTGTGCCCCCTCTCTTCCAGTATATATATTAGTGTGCCCCATATTAATGTGCCCCCTCCCCTCCAGCATAAATATTATTGTGCCACCTCCCCTCCAGACCATTATATATATATATATATATATTAGTGTGCTCCCTCCCTATAATGTGCAGCAACCATCTCCCCTAGTAGTTACCCTCTCTCTGCACTTGCTCGCTGTCCAACCGTCACAGGTTCCTGACCGCTGAGTGACCGGTCACAGCAGCCACTGGCTCCCACGGCTCTTCCCTGATTGGCAGCCAGCATACTGCAGCGGCAGCGTGATGGAACCAGCTCCATGATTTTGCCGCTGTGAGCTGCGTCCAGGGATACAGGTGCGCGCGTGCGCCGCTGCCCCAGAAGGGGAACACATGAGCCGGAGGTGCTCTCTGCAGGCAGGAATACGTGCTGCCTGCTTCCAGGGCTATAGTGTGCCGCTGCCGCTGTGCTGCCCTTGCAGTGCCCTGAGTCCCAGGAGATAGTCCTGTGTGTGGATAGGACAGCAGAAGGCTGTGGAGGAAAGATTTTTCCTGTCATTATCGCAAAACTTCATGCTGCTGTGGGCCTATTTTGAGGAGGGGCCTGGAGCTGCAGCTCCACCCGCCCCATTGTTAATCCGGCCCTGGGCGCCACCACCATCCATAGGTGCCGCCGCCATGGCAAGATCCGCTACTAGTGGTGCCCCCTGGTGCTGTGCGGTGCTGTGCTGTCTCTGCCGTCACTGGTGTGCGATGCGCGATGACATCATTGTGCACCGCACGGCATTGTGGGACCGGCACATAGATGCTAGGGGTCATAAATGACCTCTAGTATCTATGCTGTGCTATGGGAGAGGCATAATGACGTCTCTCCCATTGATCCGGCGGCCGTTGATATAGCTTTTTAATATCTTTATTGGTAACATTGCAATTGGCATTAAATAGAAAGTATGCCTTTTTGAAGATGACACAAAGGTATGCAACAGGGTAGACACACCAGGAGGGGTAAAACAAATAATTCAGGATCTAGGTAGACTAGAGCAGCGGTGGCCAACCTGTGGCTCTTGAGCCGCATGTGGCTCTTTCTTTACTCAAATGTGGCTCCCAACACTCTAAATCATGTGACCACAACAGATACAGAAACCGCTGCACTCCAGCCAGACACGCAGCAGCACTACAGGGACTGAAAACTGAGGGAGCCAAATACTATAGGTGAGACATCCACTGGCAAATAGAGGCCACATAAGGGGCTGCCGCAATCACGGGCTTGGCAACCTTTAGCCTGGGGGGCAGACTCAAGCAAGCGGCTCCATTTTTTATAGGAAATCTGCAGTCAAGTGGTTCTGGAACACTTATATTGCACTGGCCCAGGGGTCAGATGGCACCTCTCCCCCCCCCCTCTTCCCAGCCAGCCCCTGGGCACAAGTTGGGGGGACTGCAGTGACATATGAGGGTGGGTTGGAGTGACACAAGTCGGGGCTGGCTGGAGTGACACAGGAGTGTTCTGGCAGGAGAGACACAATGGGGGAGCTGACTAGTGACATACTGTAGGAGGGTTTGTCTTTTTCAATGTATTTTATACCAGGGGTGTGTCCTAGCTGGCATAAAGCCACACCCCATTTTTGCACACGCGCCATCGGCTCAATGTCGGCTCTTTGACGTACCTAACAAGATTTTTTGGCTCTTTGTCTCTGCCTGGTTGGCCACCCCTGGACTAGAGGAAAGGTCCAGAGCATGGTAGTTACAGTTTAATGCCAAAAAATGCAATATCATGTACTTGGGTCTGAAAAATCCAAAGGCTAAATATAATATTAATGGCACTATACTGGAAACTACTGAGTAGAAAAGGGATCTAGGCGTCACTATTTCAGGTGACTTAAAGGCAGGTAAGCAAAGTAACAAAGCAATGAGGAAGGCTAGTAAGATGCTTGGCTGCATTGGGAGAAGAATCAGCAGCAGAAAGAAAGAAGTAATAATGCCACTGTATAGGTCATTGGTACAGCCTCATCTAGAATACTGTGTTCAATTCTGAAGGCCATATCTTCAGAAGGATAATAATACATTAGAAACTGTACAAAGAAGGGCAACTAAAATGATACATGGCCTACATCACAAAACATACACAGAAAGGCTAAAAAAAATCTCAATATGTATAGAGCAGAGAAGGCAAAGGGGGAACACGAATTTAGAGATGTGCGGCGGGCATTTTTCGTGTTTTGTGTTTTGGTTTTGGTTATAATTCCCCGCTTGTGCTTTGGTTTTGGATTGGTTTTGCCAAAACCACCCTTTCGTGTTTTGGTTTTGGTTTTGGATCTGGATGATTTTTTAAAAAACCCCATAAAATCACAGAATTTGGGGGTAATTTTGATCCTAAGGTATTGATAACCTCAATAACATTCATTTCCACTAATTTCCAGTCTATTCTGAACACCTCACACCTCACAATATTGTTTTTAGGCCAAAAGGTTGCACCGAGTTGGCTGTGTGACTAAGCTAAGCGACACAAGTGTGCGGCACAAACACCTGGCCCATCTAGGAGTGGCACTGCAGTTGCAGACAGGATGGCACTAGGTGTAGTGTCAGACAGAATGGCAGATATAAAAAAAATAGGACCCAAACAGCACATCATGCAAAGAAGAAGAAGAGGTGTAATGAGGTTGCTGTATGACTATGCTAAGCGACACAAGTGTGTGGCACAAACATCTGGCCAATCTAGGAGTGGCACTGCAGTGGCAGACAGGGGGCCAGATATAAAAAAAGGCTCCAAACAGCACATCATGCAAAGATGAAAAAGAGGTGCAATAAGGTAGCTGTATGACTAAGCTAATCGCCACAAACAATTGGCCCATCTAGGAGTGGCACTGCAGTGTCAGACAGGAGGGCAGATATAAAAAAATAGTACCCAAACAGCACATTATGCCAAGAAGTAAAAGAGGGCAATGAGAAAGCTGTATGACTAAGCTAAGCGACACAAGTGTGCGGGACAAACAACTGGCCCATCTAGGGTTGGCACTGCAGTCCCACTGCACTAATGGCGAATACCAGACGCACGTCTAACACCAGCATAGTTGTTATGGCCTCAGTTATCCGCTTTGCAACAGGGTATATATATATATATATATATATATATATATATACAGAAGTATCACTGGAATTACATGGCAGTACCACTGGACATATACGGCAGGATCACTGGAATTACACAGCACGATCACTGGACTTATACGCCAGTACTGCTGGAATTATACGGCAGGATCTCTGGAATTATACGGCAGGTTCACTGGATTTATACGGCAGTACCGCTGGACATATATGGCAGTATCAATGCACATATATGGCAGTATCACTGGACATATACGGCAGTATCACTGGACTGGATTTATATGCCAGTACAACTGGAATTATTCAGCAGGATCACTGGAATTATACAGCAGAATCACTGGAATTATACGGCAGTACCGCTGGACATATACGGCAGTATCACTGGACATATACGGCAGTTTCACTGGACTGGATTTATACGCCAGTACGAATAGAATTATATGGCAGGATCACTGTATTTATACGACAGGATCTCTAGATTTATACAGCAGTACCGCTGTTCATATACGGCAGTATCAATGGACATATATGGCAGTATCACTGGACATATACGGCAGTATCACTGGACTGGACTTATACACCAGTACCACTGGACTTATACGGCAGGATCAATGTAATTATACGTCAGGATCACTGGATTTATACGGCAGTACCGCTGGACATATATGCCAGTATCAATGGACATATATGGTTGTACCACTGGACATATACTGCAGCACAGGGACAACACTACTGGACTGATGCAGAACAACACAGCACCACTGGACTGGACTTATACAGCAGCACTGGACATATGGCAGCAGAGGACACCACCACTGTGACTGGACTGATGCAGCACAAGACACTACCACTGGACTGATGCAGCACAAGACAGCACCACTGGACTGGACTTATACAGCAGCACTGGACATATGGCAGCAGAGGACCTCACCACTGTGACTGGACTGATGCAGCACAAGACACCACCACTGGACTGATGCAGCACAAGACAGCACCACTGGACTGATGCAGCACAAGACAGCACCACTGGACTGGACTTATACAGCAGCACTGGACTTATGGCAGCAGAGGACACAACCACTGTGACTGGACTGATGCAGTACAAGACACTAAGACTGAACTGATGCAGGACACTGAATACTGAGGACGGGGACACATCCTCTCTCTACACTCTCCAATGCCGAAGTGAAAATGGCAGCGACACGCGGCTCCTTATATGGAATCCAAACTATGCGAGAATCCGACAGCAGGATGATGACATTTTGCCTCGTTCTGGTTTCCGAGTCAGGCGGGAAAACCTGAGCCTGACTCGGATCTGGGCTCGGGTTGTGAAGTCCAGTAGGGTTCAGTTCTCTGAGAAACGAACCCGCTCATATCTAATTTTTATGAACATTTATGTGACATTTTTGTTTATGCAGCATTTTCCTTTGATAAACAAACTAGAAATTATTTTAATAGAGTTTTCTAGCTGTCATCATAAAATATATTCTTTAATTATTTATAGAATCATTGTTTTGCCTAAACTGGAGATAACTATCTAAACCTTAAGAATAAAAAACTAAAAACCTGGCAAATTTTCCTTGCAAAAATACTTTTTTTTTTAAATAATTCTTGCCTCATGTTCTATTCAAGCAATAAAACTGCTGTAGGGAATGTTTGTTAATGTTATCTGAGGTTTAAGATTCATATCTGCCACAACTAGTTTAAACTTGGACAAAGCCTTGTACTTAGTTTTGTTTTTTTTAATTAATTTAATTAATTTAATTTCTTCATTTAATAAAGCAGAAGTTACATGGTAAATAAAGCGTAAAATAATGCATACACTATAAAACAACAGAGGTGACGATGCCCTTCAAAATTGTCAATAAGGGGATAAGTAGCATATTATAAAAATTGGACACTCCGGAGTAAAATTGCTAGAAACAAAACTTTATTAGGAATACATTATATTGACAAGCCATATCCATACAGTGAAAAAATATTCAGTGATGAGCATACAGCTATTATTAAAGTGTGTATATCAATAATGCTGTAATTATGTTGTTGCCTGGGGTCCTTATAATAAGGGTTGAAAGCCATAGTACTCCATAATAATATATATAGATCTGAACCCCTACTAAAAGGACCCCAGACAACATTACACATCTCAGCACTTTGTATTTCATATTTTGCTAATTATTGAGACATGTACAGTATATGGCTCTGTATTATTATTATTTTAAATATTCGCCTAACCAATGTTTATCAAGATCACCCAAGAATACTGTGGGTTTTTTTCTTTTCAGAAAACATTACATTTTTGTTAATGTGCTCATGGTTTTATTATGGCGTGCCCATACTGGAGATTTCTATTTTCAGTTATAATAATTATGGAAATGTGATAGAATTAATGGTTAATTCAGTATGATTATCCTTGTTTTCTTTTTAATTGGGTTGGGAGAGGATAATTGGGAAGGGTGGACAAGTGTGCATATTCAAGCCAGTTGGTTAGTCAACATATCAGAATCATTCCAAGAAGGTTATATTTCAAGTCATGCCAGAAGTGGATGAGTTATTAAAATTATACAAATAATCCCAGATGTTGTTATAGTTAGGTATTGTGCTATTTAGTGGAACTGTGATATCCTCCATGGAAGAGATACAGTTTTCTAAAACCTAAATGCAGCTGATCAATACAACTCTCTAAAGGGCGGTGTTGTTTTTTTCCACTTATTTGCAATTAAGAGTTTGGTTGTGTTACAAAATTTGTACTATATTTTTTCCTGTGTCTCATCACTCATCACTAATTCTTTTACTCTTAAGGCCCGTACACACTGGTCGATATATCGGCCGTTCTCTTGAACGGCCGATATATCGCGGGTCCGTCGGCCAGTGTGTACGGCCCATATGTCTGTGAACTCCGTCGTTCACAGACATATCGCGTCAGCCACGCAGCACAGCCGACGGCCAATATATCTACTGATATATTGGCGCGTCGCTGTGTGTGTACGGGGTGTGCCGGCGGTAATTGACAGCTGAACTGGGCGGGCGTGTGTACACGCCCGCCCAGTTCATGACGTCAGTCCCCGATGGATCGGGCAGTGTGTATGTACAACACACTGCCCGATCCGTCCATAGATATATCTGCAGATCAATTGATCTGCAGATATATCTATTAGTGTGTACCCACCTTTACTCTCTAACATAGGAATTCTGCAGGAGGGAAATAGGAAAACTATGTACTGTAAATAGAACTTAAAAAACCTCCCCTAAGGGGATGAAAAGGGTGTTAACATAATGACACAATTACAGATGCGTTGCTTGCATTACAGAAATGATAATGCCCAAACGAACAATTGGAACAAAATTTGGATTGCACCTCCAGTGTGTAGAATTTAATAAACTACAAAAATACGAAAGCCCTCACTCACTCACTGACTTACTGATCATCACTAATTCTCTTACTTCCCGATATGTTGGGAAGATGAAATTTAACATAGGTATTCTGCAGGTGGGAAATAGGAAAACTGACGTAATTAGAATTTTAATAAACCTCCCCTAAGGGGATGAAAAGGGCGTTGACATAATGATGTCATCAGAGGCGTATCTAGCACAGGGCGAGCAGGGCACATGCCCTGGGCGCTGTGGCAGCCCCAGCAGAGGGGGGCGCCACCGGCACCTGCACGGCCCGCTTGCCCCATGCGACAGGGATTCCGCCGGCGCTACCCGCGGCGCTCTCCCTGTATCCCCGGCTGCTGTGCCTGTCACACAGGGGCAATGTAACTGGCACTGGGGCATGTATCTGACACTGTGGGGCATGTATCTGGCACTGTGGGGCATGTATCTGGCACTGTGGGGCAATGTAACTGGCACTGTGGGGCATGTATCTGGCACTGTGGGGCATGTATCTGGCACTGTGGGGCATTTATATGGCACTGTGGGGCATTGTAACTGGCACTGTGGGGCATTGTAACTGGCACTGTGGGGCAATGTAACTGGCACTGTGGGGCATGTATCTGGCACTGTGGGGCAATGTAACTTGCACTGTGGGGCATGTATCTGGCACTGTGGGGCAATGTAACTGGCACTGTGGGGCATGTATCTGGCACTGTGGGCATGTGTCTGGCACTGTGGGGCATTTATAAGGCACTGTGGGGCATTGTAACTGGCACTGTGGGGCATTGTAACTGGCACTGAGGGGCAATGTAACTGGCACTGTGGGGCATGTAACTGGCACTGTGGGGCATTTTCAGTGGCCACACCCCTTCTGGAGTGTAGCCACGCCCATTTTTTTGCCACACACACATACTCCTTTTTTTTTTGGGGGGGGGGGAGGGGCGCCACTCTTCATCTTGCCCTGGGCTCCGAAAACCCTAGTTACGCCTCTGGATGTCATTCCCTATGCATGGCTTGCGTTGTGTGAAAATAACGCCCAAACAGACAATCACATCAAAATTTGGCTTGCACCTCCAGTCTGTAGAATTTAAAAAACTACAAAAATGGGCCTTTCACTTTTTATCGTATCTGCTATGGATGCTCCTTGGGTAATGCCAAGAACCATAGATTAATATTTACTTACATTAAGACGTCTCAAATTTACAGCACTATAGATTTACCAATTTTTTAATGCTCATTTATATTTACAAATGGCAAGGGATGGTGGTGTACCTTGGGCGCCTCTCCTTACGGTGGACTTATGACAGGGCCAAAACAATGGCCACTTTATAATACAGGTAGCTGTGTAGGTGTGATTGAGAAAACTGATGCCGTGTAATGTAACAATAAAATTAACACATACTTTAATACACACTTTCATAAAACAACTAAAAGCATACCAGTAAGGTAAGCTAGGAGCCGCAGGTGTTAAATAGGGCAGGGTGGTACAAACTTCACCCTGCTCTGGCTCCTAAGCTTAATAGTGGGTCGATATCCACTATTAAGCTCCTAGCTTACCTTACTGGTATGCTTTTAGTTGTTTTATGAAAGTGTGTATTAAAGTATGTGTTAATTTTATTGTTACATTACACGGCATCAGTTTTCTCAATCACACCTACACAGCTACCTGTATTATAAAGTGGCCATTGTTTTGGCCCTGTCATAAGTCCACCGTAAGGAGAGGCGCCCAAGGTACACCACCATCCCTTGCCATTTGTATCTTTTGGGGGAAAGAAGGAAAATCCCGTAGGTGTATCCCAGGCTGCCTGATTTCCTTCGAGCGCCCAATAAGTTTTCCGACACCTGGCAAACACTCATTTATATTTACACCTGTAAAAATCAGAAACTCCCTTACGAAGAATGGGTACAATAGCAAGGTAAAGATTAAAAGTGGGTTGTCAAAGCGATAGTGAGTCTGAACTATACCTTGATCTGTCCACAGTTCACAATGCAGGTCGGCTCTACACTTAGGAAGATGGTAATGTACTTTCTTCACATTGGACCTGGTTTACTATAATATTTAAAATTGGCCAATCATATTTGATGGTTTATGGTGGACATTAAAGGCATTCATTATATCAAATGATGCACTTAGTGTATACAAAAGGCAGCCTATGCAAGTTTTGTAAGATTTATACTGTGCATTCATATTTGTATGTTTGCTAATAGTGTGCTAATAGTGTGCATCATGTGACCAGAGGCACACCTATCATTTTTTCCATTGGCTTTGTGTTAAGCCTTCAGATAATTATATCCAACTATTGCATTCAGAGCACTGGGAAAAAATTGGATGGTGATTCAAGTTTTAAAATTAAGAATTTCTGTCAATTTTCCAGTGATTTAGTGGCAGATTCACCATCAGGGGCTGAATTCGGACACTGTAATCCCATCATGTACATCACTGGGTGCATGAAAATCTGGCTCGCATTACAACTGCATATGGATGTTTGCAACACACATTAAAAGCATCCCAATAACACAGATTTGTACTCTATGTTGTTTGTGTTTAGTCTCCAGTTCTTGTATATTAAGTAAAATAGCCCCTCTGTTTTCATCTGGAAACACTTCCCTGTATGATAAATGTATTGGCTTCCTATACTTTGTCGTTTTCTGAATATAAATCTCAACAAGGTGCATTTGTGTAGAATTTTCCAATTTACCAAAGTTATCTCCAGCTACTGTATGTACAGGTGTGCTTTTTCTAGATGGTAATGTTACCCAACTCTCCTCAAAAAAATGAACCCTAGCCTCCCTGAGCTCTGTTAAAGATGCAATGTGGCCTGTTTATCACCCCACTATATGTGGTGACAATTTTACCCCTGATTGGGTTTTTGGCACAATGTTCAGGCATTTATTGAAAGAAAGATATGTACTAAGAGTAAAATAATGTAATATATCAAATACTAACTTTATTTCTCAGGTTACAGCATGAATACATACAGATTTTCAGTTACTAACATTGGGTAATACATCGATAGGGTACATTTCATATAATTTAACTGAAAAAGAAGGCTAATAGTACAAGATAGTAGGATGTACTCATGGGTGAACAAAGGCTCGGATAGGTAGTTTTATCTAGGTTTGGATGCAATGGTCAATGTCAATATTCTTGTCTTCCCCCCCACAACACAGCAGAGAAGCAGGTCCCCTCAACCCCCACACAAATTAGCAGACAATCTTTTTGTTACAAATGTTTATTTTTACAATTGATCTATTCACATAACTAGAACAACTACTAGTTTAAGGATTTGAATAACATAAAAACTCTTCTGCTTCTACTCTACTATTCTACAATAACAGCTAAGTAGCTACAAAGATATCATTTTTCATTCTGAGGTGTCACTTAGAAGAATTAAAGTACAAATAAAAATAAAATAAATGATTTACTATGGTGTGAGACACATCTGAACCCCTCAGAACAAATAGAGGCAAATGATATACAAAATGGGAAAAAAAATTCAGTTAGAAACAGTACAATCCTTGTTTAGTTATTGGCTAATTACTCCATTTAGCATCACAACATAAGAACCAACAATTAACAAACTGAATATTCCACATAAAATTTTATCATTCGTTCAATGGGATTTACAGATGTTTTCTCATACATTCTTTCTTCAGTCATGCCAAACAGTCTCTATCAGCATTTCAGATCCAAGGTGACATACTCCAAGCATCTTTCTTATGCAAAATGTACTTCTTTTTAACATAAATAAAACAACTAGTAACAACAAAACTACTCTACTAAATTACACTGATTAATAGAATGTGTGAAATTTGTATTAGGGATGAGATAAACTGCTGTACATATACAACCATGTTTTGAGATAGTAATAAATTGTGAAATTTATATTGAGGTTTATAAGGAGGTACCAAGCTATTTTATGATCTAGTATAAAATAAATCTTTTTTAATTACAGTCCGCCAGTGCGGTCTTGTTATTTTAGCTGTTTTGACGATTTAAAAAAAAAAAACACAGATCCAGAACCAAAACCTGCAAGGGTGGTTTTGGCGAACCCAATCCAGATCCAAAATACGAAGGAGATCCAGATCCAAAACCAAAACAAACAAAAAAATGAAAATTGGCTCGGCACCCCCCCTAATTTGTATATAAATGTCTGTGTAATAAGTGCTATGATGCAGCGCCCATGACTTTTCCTCATGCCAAGTTTCATTGTGCTTCATTTGCCACTTTTATACATGTTTGAACCTTAGGGGCTAATTCAGATCTGTTCGCTCGCTAGCTATATTTTGCAGCGCTGCGAACAGATAGACGCCACCTATAGGGGAGTGTATATTAGCTTTGCAAGTGTGCGATCGCATATGCAGCCGAGCAGTACAAAAACAGTTTGTGCAGTTTCTGAGTAGCTCTGACCTTACTCAGACGCTGCGATCACTTCAGCCTATTCGAGCCCGGGATTGACGTCAGACACCCGCTCGCAAACGCATCGACACGCCGGCATTTTTCCAAACACTCCCAGAAAATGGTCAGTTGCCACCCACAAATACCCTCTTCCTGTCAATCTCCTTGCGATCGGCTGTGCGAATGGATTCTTCGCTAGAACCAGTGCACAGCAAAGATCCGCTTTGTACCCATACGACGCGCCTGCTCATTGCGGTTCATACACGTGCGCAGTAGTTACCTGATCACTGCGCAGTGAAAAATGCTAGCGAGTGAACAGATCTGAATTAGGCCCTTAATCCTATGAGGTTAAAGTCACAACCCAACATCACTAGTACACTTTGAGTATTGTTTCCCTGTGGCTTTGATGCAAATAAGATACAACATTTAAAGAAAAATGATGGTATGTCGCACCTCACAGTATGGCTCAGTCATACCAGGAGTTAATATCTTTACTTTTTGTTTTGTTTTTTAGTATGTTAAAGTCTGCTTATACATTTACATAGTTTCCAAAGTTAGTGTGGACTAGTATTAGAAAGACTGGCAATGTATGCTAGTAAGAGGGTGCTAGTCCATTGTTTATAATTTCCAATAAGTGGGCAAGGAGCTGTGAATGACTCCCACACAAATTTGCAGCATTTTATTTTTAGCGCCTATAACAAAAGACTTTTTTCTGATCATTGAGACCATGGTGACTATATAAATCTTAAAGACACCATCCAAAAGAAATTTTGAAATGTTTTTAAATGTTATGTCCTTCTTTAGCCATCTTCATCATCTTTAGCCATCTTAATCAAGTTCCTATGTAGCCGGGAGGCTGTTTCACTTTAATATAGCAATCATTAAATAAAAATCTTACTTATATACAAGTATCAAAAGAAACATCAAGGTCTCAGCCTGGCATTCATTTCTAATTTTGTCTCCTCACAGACTCAGAAATCATTAATCATTCATCTCTATGGTGGTGGGGAGAGGGTGAGACCTTGGAGAGCTACAGTAGATAGTGACAGGAGAGAGAGGGTGATGGGGGGATAGTGATGCAGAAGCTAATGTGGAGAGGCAGTGGGTGACAGGGAGAGGGTGATGGGAGAGGTAGATGATGACACAGAGAGGGTGTCAGGGAGAGGCAGTGAGTGATGCCAGGGGGATGCAATGTGTAACGCAAGGAAGTGGGTTACAGGCAGTAGGTGATAGGATCAATGGCAGTAGATGACAGGGAGAGGCAATGGGTGAAACCAGGCAAAGGGTGAAAGACAGGAGGTTCCAGGGAAAGGGTGATAGGGAGAGGCCATGCGTGATATACAGTATAGGGGCACACTGGGCTCGATTGGAAGGGGGCATTGAGATGGTGGTGGGAGGGGGGAACACTCCCGTGCAGAATGGCGGACACTGTAACTGGACTAGATGAGGGAGTGTTTTTTGAGGGGCATTTAGATATGGTAGGGGGCTGGTTAGGGGAGGGAAGGAGGTAGGGTGGCCTATCCCGGGCCATTTTTTCAATCCCGGGTATCAGGATTGAAAAATGGTCAATCCCGGGATACCTGGGATTGGCTTTCATCACTGTGTGTCCACCCACCTCGCCTCTCCCCACCCGCCCCGCAGACATAAATCAACACACCAAACTGCTGGGTCGGGTGGGTGAGACCAGGGCAGTGATCAGGGGGGGACTGTGGGGACTGGTGTCCTGGGCCCTTACAGAGAGGGGGCCCCACCACTGGCTCCTACCACCAATATTGGTAGATCTGCACCAGTCTGTAAATCAACAGCAGGCTGATGCGCAGGGACTACTTCTTAAAACAAGCCTTATCTGTGCATCAGCTCTCTGTGAACTATTCCTACAGGTCCACAACATTCCACCTATATGTAACATATCACCTAGGGGTGCACCAGAATCTTTTTTTTGGGAGGGAGGGGCCCTGTTTATTTTGTCAGTCCTGGCCCCACAATTTCTGATGGCAGTCCTGGGTGAGACGCTTCATCCAGATGACGCTGAGGGCAGCGGGCGCTGTGTTGTCTGCAGGGGGAGCCGGGAGGAGCCGGTGGGTGACAGCCGCCACATCATCAGTCTCAGCGGCTGTGCAGCGTGACCTCACAGTCAGTGGGAGAAGGCTGCCTGGCATTAAAGGGTTGCCTGATCCCTCAACCCCCGTGATTGGCGGTTCCAATCCCGGGATTGAATCCCGGCCTATTTTTGGCCTTAATCCCGGGATCCTGCCTATCCCGGGAGTGGCCATCCTAGAAGGATGAGACACTGGGCTGGTAGAGTGGGAGACATTGGAGTATGGGAGGTTAGTGAGATGGTGAAGGACACTTTGTTGGATGGGGAAACACTTTGTGATTAGGGGTACTGTGCAGGATGGGAAAAGGGCAGTGAGATAGTGGTGGGAGGGGGAACACTGGGCTGAATGATGGGGATCACTGTGACTGAACTGTTTGCATAGTACCTGCACCAAATAGAATTGCACATACAGTAGTACTGTATATGTGCTAGGGTTTTGGAGAGAGAGCAGAGCAAGGAGCTGCAACATAAAGGATGTCATCTGGGGAATTCCTATTCTGCATAATTTTGTTTTGAAGCTCATTAGACTCTCTCTCTCTCTCTCTCTCTCTCTCTCCCAAAAGCCCAGCACACGTATTATATACAATTCTAATATATGTGGCACAGGGTGTGTATACTAAATAAAAATAAATTTTACCTATTGTATATGGTGGTTTCTCTGCAATGGGGCACCTCTAAAGAAATTGATCCTTTCTGGGCCGGTGGTATCTTCAGTTGTAGGAAAATCCATAGTGCCGGATTGTGTAGGAATATAACCAATTTCATTAGCAAACAATAGAGGTTCAACCAGACTTGTTCAATGTGTCACCTCCAGCCTCCTGCCCCTGTGTCACTCCATCCTCAAGCACCCTATCACTTCAGCCTCCTGTTCCATCTCCCATCCATCCCCATGTCTTTCCAGCTACATGCTTCCTGTGTCAATCAAGCCTTGTGCCCCCTGTTTTGCCTCCAGCTTCCTGCTCTTTTTGTCACCTCCTGCCTCATGTCCCCTCATGTCCACTCCAGCTTCCTACCCTGTATTGCCTCAAGCCTTTGCTCCCATTGTCACCTCCTGCCACATGTCCACTCCAGCCTCCTGCTCCCTGCTTCACCTCCAGATCACTGCATCAATCCAGCCTTGTGTTCCCTGTCTCACCTCCTGCCCCATGTCACTTGAGCTTACTGCCTCATGTCACTTCAGCCTTCTCACCCTGTCTTTCCAGCCTCCTGCCCCCTGTCTTTCTAGCCTTCTACCACCACAGTCTTTTCAGCCTTCTGCCCCTTCTTTCCAGCCTTCTGTACCCACAGTCTTTCCAGCATCCTGTCTCTCTGTAATTCCAGCCTCCCTTCCAGCCACCTATCCCTGGCTTTCCAGCTTCCTGTCCTTCCCCTAAGTCTTTTCGGCCTCTGCACCCACATCTTACCAACCTTCTGCTGCCACAGTCTTTCCAGTCTCCTACCCCCACTGTTTTTCCAGCCTCCTGCCTCCATCTTTCCAGCCTCCTGCCCCCAATGTTTTTCCAACCTCCTACCCTCTATATCTCCCTCCCTCCATATTTAAAAAAAAGGACTAGACGCGCCAAAGGCAAAAAATGCAGGGGTGTGGCCACAGAATAGTACCAATTCACGTTCCACCACACAGTAGTACCCCTTATACATGTTATTCTAGTTAGATCCCCTTATACATGTTACGCCAGGTAGAGCCTTTTATGCACATTACACCAGGTAGATCAACTTATGCACATTACGCCAGGTAGAACACCTTATGCACATTATGCCAGGTAGAGCTCCTTATACACATTATGCCAGGTATTGTCCCTTATACACATTATGCCAGGTATTGCACTAAAACATTATTCCAGGTACAGCCCCTATACATCAAGCCATGTAAAGCCCCTTATACTTATGTAGTTACGTACATCATGGCTACATACACGCCTGCCCACGCCCCGGTGGTAGCACGGCATGGGTATTTCTGGGGTGCACACACATCATAGATGTGCACACGCCCCATTTGCATGAATGGGAGCGTCTTTGTGCACTGTCTTGTGGCAAGGTGTGTATTGCCTAGCCTCGCCAGCAGTGCATGTTTGCAATGTAGCCACGCTAGATAAGCGTGGCTACATCCGTACACAATACATCAGGTAAAGCCTCTTATACACATTACTTCAGGTAGAGCCCCAATACATTATGCCTGGTAGAGCCCACATACATTATGCCAGATAAAGCCACTATACATTATGCCTGGTAGAGCCCCGTACACATCATTCCTCCTTCTCATCATCTTCCCTCCCACCTACCCTTAGGGTGTAGCGTCCATGTGGGGAGAGAGGGAGGGATGGAGAGAGAGAGCGAAAGGGAGAGATTGATTAACATTAGTTCTCAATTGTGCACAGGAATAAACAGCCGGCTTCTGACCCAGAAGTCTCTCTGTGCACTGCAGGAGAAGACAGAGGGATGGAGGGGAGGGAAGCACACGGGGGAGAGACTGGGCCACCCACACTGCCCAGCACTGACTGGTGTATTGTATACAGTGACCAGTGCTAGCACTGCCAACACATTCATAGGGGGACATTGGGGTTCATGCAGATGCTGCTCCCACAATGCCTTCAACAAATGTTGCATTGTCTTGCATACATAATAAATAAGTATAGTGTATAGAGATGTAACAGTTTTTTAAACTAAGTTTATCATTGACATTATTGTTTAATAGCTATTGAAAAAATAGATACATACCGTAGATAGATAGATAGATAGATAGATAGATAGATAGATAGATAGATAGATAGATAGATAGATAGATAGAGTGCATATTCCACAGTAAAGCAGTAGCAGAGGCAGACTGGGATGGAAAACCAGCACAGGAAATTTAGGGAAGCAGCCCTACTGGGAGTGGGGTCTGTCAAGCAGGACATGATCCCTCCCCATACAAGAATATCCCGGACGGTTCACCAGCAGTCGGGAGAACTGTCCGGGATATTCCTAAGGTGGCAAAGTGGTGAGACTACCTTTTAAAGTATTCTTATTATGGTCTGGCTAGACGTGAAAAAGTGACTTCTAAAAGTTTATACAAAATTCCTCTGCTCCTGCAAAGAAATAGCTATAAAGTATGTGCTGCAGTCAGGGCCGGCGACAGGGCGGGCTCAAAGGGGACACCTGTACTGGGCCCAAAGACTAAGAGGGGCCCCAAGGATACGCCACTTAGTGGCTGGCAGTGATGTGAGCCATCTTGTCCAAATAGGGCAGCGAGCTGTAGGGAGTGACAGGAGCCTCTCACACACAGTGACTGTGTGGTGCGAGTGTGCACCCGCTCTTCCGGGTCCAGCTCAGTTATGGGACATGGCAGCTCCCCTGACCAGGATTCCCGTGCCCTTTGCCGGCCTCTTCTGGAGGGGTGTGAGGTCTGCATGGTGCCTGCTGTGCAGTGTTCGGGTCTAGGTACTGGGGAGTGCAGCGCAGGTGAGTCTTTCCCCATGTTAAGAGTGGCTTATATATAATCTGAGGGGGCCCCAGAGACAACACTGTACCGGGCCCCAAGATTTCTGTTGCTAGCCTTGGCTGCAGCAGAAGGGACACTGAAACTTGGTAAACCAAGTCATTCCTTCACTTTTTTCTCTTATATATTGCTGGAAATATTACCTGTTAGCTGCAAACTACCAGTAAGGATGATGGACTTTTTTATCTGACTATGAACATTACTAGGATCTAATGGTTTTGAATATAACAGTCTAATTTAGCCATTTAATCAGCTGTGAAAACAGAGGGATATAGGGGCTAATTCAGGTTGGATCGCATATCACGATCTAACCGGACTATTTATGATTGCCCTGCGGGTGCATGTGCAGCGCCCGTCCTGTGCATGCGCCAGCACTTTCGGCAGGGGGCCACAGAAAATGTGATCACCTCTGCCTGTCAATCAGGCAGAGGCGGTCGTGGGGGAAAAGAGGCAGGCAACGCTCCGTTTCCAGGGAGGAGACGGAGAGTGTTGCGGCGCAAACGGGGCAGAGTCAGACGAATGGGGGAGTGTCATGGGCACAGCTGCCATGATCAGGGAGAAGGCGGTGGGTCTCCTGCGCTGACAGGAGGCTTCAAGTATTTCTGCTAACAAGCAGAAATTGCGATCACTCGTAATTTCTGCTTGTTGATGGGGGGGGGGGGGGGAGGCTGCAGTCAGCATACTGGGTGGTCTTGCCCAGAGATGGGCGGCTCACAGCATGCTAGAGAAAGGATAGCAATTTCTGCTGATAAGCAGAGTTTGCTATCCTTATTGAATTAGCCCCATAATCCCTTGAAAAAATGTATTAAAACCCATTGTATCTTTTCCAAAGTGGTATAGTGAGTATATGATACATTGTGTCAAATACATGTTTATACACAGTATCATATTGTGACAAATAGTAAGGTACGGTTTGAGTTAACATTGCAGCAGCTTTATCAAGTGAGTGGGATAAAAGAAGAATAAAAAAAATAAATTGTTTTTATGTAGTTTTAAAAGGGTATAATATATTAGCGTTGATCTGCGTTTTAAATAAAGATATATGGGGATCATTCCGAGTTGATTGCACATACCAACTTTTTGCTGCCTGTGCGATCAACTAGACGCCACCTATGGGGGAGTGTATTTCAGCATAGCAGGGCTGCGAACGCTTGTGCAAACCTGCTATGTAAAAAAAGTTTCCTGTAAAAGAAGACCAGGGTAAAAGTTACTTACCCTGTGTGATCGATCCAGTGATGCAGGTCACGGAATTGACGTCAGACATCCACCCTCCAAACACCTGTATACGCCTGTGTTGGACTCAGCACCACCCGAAAACGGTGAGTAGCCACCCGGTTCTGCCTTCCTCCTGCCATTCTTCTTGCGGTCGCAGCTGCAACGGCTTACCTTGCTAGCAGCGTTGCTGCCTGGTGACGCCCGTCAAAAATTTGAATGCCATGTGGGTGCTTTATTTGGTGATGTTTGTAAATTGCAAGTCTCCCATGCTAAACAAGTTAAATCACAACAGCAGCTATTGCTGAAAATCGCTGTAGGTGAAAATAGGTTGCGCAGAAATAATCTGAGACTGGTAGGAATGCCAGAATCTATTAAAGGCACAGAGTTATTGGAATTCATCAAAATCACATTGCCATCCCTTCTTAATATTTCTGAAGCTTGCAAAGATATGGTGATCGAACGCGTACACAGGATTGGCCCAGAGAGGAAACATGACCCCAGACCTAGGGTGGTCATTTTTAAGACGCTTAATTATTTACATAAAGACGCAATTTGGTCAGCCTCACGTCGTCAATGCGGCCTTGCCTGGCAGGGCCAAAAGATCATTATTTTACAAGATTATTCGGCCGAGCTGACTAGGGCAAGAAAAGAGTTCTCACCACTGTACTCACAATTGGTGGCAAAAGGACGTAAATTCGCACTACTATATCCCGCACGTCTACGTCTGCTTATCTTCAGCAAGCTAATATAGAAGAACAATGTGATGATATGCCCTCTGATATGACGGGTTACTGTTTACACACTTGTAGAGGTAGAATGTTGCTGCGCTATCTCTACACAGCCTACACAGCCTACTTACAGTCGAGTTTTTGCTTTTTTGCTGGACCTACTATCTCCCTGGCAGTTGATATCATTCTTTTGCTATTTGGTTCCCTCCTTGATATAAGACGATTGACCTCTTCTGTTAAACCTTCCAAACGGACTACTCTTCCTTCTTTCTCATGTTATGTCACACATTGTTCAGGTGGTCATGTTCTGTTATTTGAATGGTTAAATACCTCAGCATTGTGTCCGCTCCAGTGCTGGGCCAGGTTTATTATATGTTATTACAATTAGGCTCGGCGGTGGGTGGCTGACAGTCCCGAAAAGCTAAGTATTGTTGGCAGTGATGCTAGAAATCCCGGGAAGTCTATTTCAAACTGTTACGGGGGATACACTGGACCTCCCGGGGTCTTTTCTTTTATTGTTTGTATGTTGATTTGTGTTTTTTTTCTCTTTCCTTCCCCTGTCGATTTTCCCAAGTTCTCTTTGATCCAGTGGTCAGTACATTCTCTGTTTTACATGTGCACTGCTATATTTTACATATGTGCCCACTAGTGTTTTATTCCTTTTTGAAATCCTGCAATTTCCACCCTTAAGATAGGATCGTGGAATATAGGAGGTGCCAATACTCCACAAATATGGAGGAAACTCTTGTTATATTTGAACAAACTAAAGATGTATCTTATTTTCCTTCAGGGGACATATTTACTTACCCCAGATGTTAACAGGCTTAGTATACTGGGCTGGACAGTGCTTGGTTCAGCTTTGTTTTCCAAAAAAAAGAGGTGTGTAGCCATATTAATTAAGAAAAATGTCTCTTATGAGGTGTACACTACTACGGCTGACCCTGACGGCTATTACCTCTTTTGTGACATGAAAGTTACAGGTACTCGGTATTTGTTGGGAAATATCTATGCACCAAATATTTATTCAATAGAATTCTTTCAAACACTAGTTGCGGGAATACAACCATACGCAAATAAACCTAATATAGTTTGTGGTGACTTTGACCTGATTTCCTCACCTATGTTAGATAAACAAAATCTGACGGGTAGGGGCAGATGCCTCCCGAGGCTGGGAGTCCCCGCCTTTATGATGCGACTGCAGCTGTTTGATTCATGGTGATCCTTCCATCCCACTGAAAAGGTATTTACGTGTCTCTCGGCAGCACATCATACTCTTTCTAGAATAGACTATATCATGACATCTTGTACATTATTTCCTAAACCTAAACAAGTTGAAATTGAACCGATATGCTTATCGGATCATGCTTTAATGTGAGCTATATTAACAACGAATATAGATATGGGCCCATACCAACAGTGGAGATATCCCTCTGGCCTATCATTAACATCTAGTTTCCGAGATAAAGTGTAAGAGGCATGGGGAACCTATAAAATGCATAACATTGACATGTTAGATGACAGACTGACCATTTTTTGTCAGGCTTCCAAGACCGTTGTTAGAGGATCGATAATATCTTATGCAGCTGCACACAAAAAGTAACTGTCCAGAGAGTATATAGAGGCACAGTGGAGGTTAACTATTGTCAAAGTCAAAAAATATAGCGACCTATGATGCCTTGTACTAACCCCATGCGCTTGCCCGCTGCACGTGCACATTCTCTCCCGTGCATGCGCATATTCGCAGTTGCGTGACGGCGCCTCCACGGTCATGCGCTCAGGCGCGTGGTATGTGCATTTACGGTAGAGTTTGTGTGCGTCTGGCGGGCGACTCGATCGTTACATAGTTAATCCAAATAATGTATTTTATAGGTTATGGTCCCCTTAATAATATCAGTGAGTTTGTTTAGTGTAACTGGTTCATGGACAGAGAAATCCCTCTTTACATGATACGAAGGGTCAGACAGGTTTTGAGCAGCGGTGTTTAGTATGCAATGGTAGAGTATATTATTAGTAACATTCCGGTATTGGTTTGAAAGAGATTAATCGCTCCTGCGAATAGTTATGTTTATAAGAAGTTTATGGACATTTACTGTATTTGCAGTTCATTATCCATGCGGCGGGAATCCTGAGATTCCCTCCCACCTGAGCAGTATGAAATAGTCACAACCCACCTGTTCGAATCAACCTATGACCTTTTGTTATAATGTGAAGACAGATTCCTGTGTCCAATGAACAATGAGATTGTAGGGCCCTTTGTAGTGTACAGTATGTAGTGTATATAAGAACAGCCAGCCAGGGCCAGCTCAGTCTACTCTCCACAACAGTTTTCATCATTGACTAACTAGAGAGCTGGTTCCAGGACTGCGCAGCGATCATTCCCCAGTGTGTAAGTTTTTCTCTGTAACCAACTTATTCTCTGTTTGTATTTGCCATATTCTCTCTCTCTCTCACTTATTGTTTATGATTAAGACGCTGTTGTATATTGTATATTTTCAGTTTTCTGTTTAGGTGTTTTATGTTAGTGCTGTAGTGTATAAGCTGTTAACTGTTTTCCCCTGTTTACATAGCTAAAACTCGTTAGTAAAGGTGTTGGAACCTCAGCAAGGTGTCTGTGTTTTTCTAGCGATTATAGAGGGATTCTGAGCGTCTCAATCACTCAAGTAGCTTTTATGTAATAGAGGTTAATCAGCGTTACATTGTGTTAACATTACAAGACCAAGGTTTACAGTATAAGCTTAGCCTTTCAGTGTGTTGCATACAAGGTTTACTGTGTGTCATCCTGCGAGCGTCTGCGCCGCTCGTGTTCCTCTTGTGGGCACAGCGTCCGCTACGCTAGTAGCGTAGCATTACGGTGCTCGGGCCACCTATAGCGTGCTCGATACCCAGCGTAAGCCGTGAGCGAACGTGCCGCTCGTGCGTCTCGACCACGGCCTAGCGTCTGCTACGCTAAGTGCGTACCATTACGGTACCCCGTACGCCCATTGCGTACTGAGTCTCTTACCAATATATTGAATGTTATAAGATAAATAATTAGCTTTATCAATTGGCGGCTCGTCCGTCCTCCACATATCCGCTCTAGCGAACACAAGCTGACTTTATCTGTCAGCAAAGGGCGGGAAGGCGTATCCCTTCGTATCCGTGTTAGTGGTGAGGGATATGGTAGTGCTGACTAGATAAGCGTCTGCATCGCTACGTTGTAGGAGTGCTGGTGGAATCCGGAACCGGAAGGTAAGAACAGTACGCTATTGTCTTTTAAAACTGTTTTATTTCTGTTTAATACACATTGCGTACGCAACACACGCACACACCTGCATTTTTTCAGTTGTGTAATTTTCACATCTCGCCTTCCTGTTTGCCATTTATCATTGATAACGTGCTGAGAAAGATTTGTTGCTATTGGTAGTTAAAAAGTAAAATTAATGCGTAAGGGAGTAATTTGTAAAACACGCACACGGCTTTGCCTAAGATACAAG
The DNA here is from genome assembly GCF_028390025.1 of Pseudophryne corroboree. NCBI lineage: Eukaryota > Metazoa > Chordata > Amphibia > Anura > Myobatrachidae > Pseudophryne > Pseudophryne corroboree. The sequence continues at coordinate 259,559,063 of NC_086453.1, forward strand.
GAAGTTCTGTGTGGTGCTCAGTAAATGATTACAGTTAAATATCATTTGCATTGATAGAAACGTGTTACTTGTGTTACTGTGGACGTGTCTGGCCTGTGTACACGTGTCCCTAACAAAGGGCGGGACAAGCGTACGCGACGCAAGGGCTTACACATGTAGCGTATATTACGCAACGGAGCGTATGGGTACGCCCACGTAATACAAATCACACGATAGTATTGTTTTAGTAGGCGATACGGAAGCAACGCGATAATAGCGCAAGTCAATCTCAGTGTCCTAAATTTTAGCGTAATAAATCCTTCTCTAGTTGTAACTCCTTTCGGGACTAGACTGCGATACTGAATGAAAGGGATTTCTGTACAGAAACAAAAGTAAAGAGTATATGAGGTGAAAGAGTGTGTGCATATATATATAAGTTTCTCATTTTTGGTTGGAACCTAGAAATCGAGTTCTCGTAGAGGTACATCCGTGAAAGTGACGGCGTGTGGTGGCTTGGGAGGCATCCCTTGTTAAATATTGAAATAAGAGCATTAGAGTCAGACCAGGAGGTCTAGGTGCAGCAGACTAGGAAGTCCGCTATAGATAGAGTCAAGAAGCACAACCACAGGAGGGTTGGTGCGGTACCCATATAGGCCATCAAGCTCTGGCTGAAGGAATTCGCAGCCGTAATTTTCGATTCCGTTGGTCGTTCCGCACATAAGATTAGTTGCTTATGTGCAGTACGATTGTACCGCATGTAATTGTGTGCATTAGTTTGTAACTTGACCCAGTACCATTTGCGTACGCTAGAGGGGTCATAAACGCTATTTGTACATTCTAACGTGATTTGTGTAATTTTTTTTATTTTAAGGGAGGTTCGCTGGTCACTCAGGAATTCTCTAACAACCGATACTAGCTGGGGACGGGTAACCTACTCCCACAATGCCCCAGTAAATAAAGGTTCATAGGGGCCCTAGGTTGGGTACAGCAACTCTGAGTCAGTGATTGAAGTACTGGCCAACGTGGGCGAGGAGTGGGTGAAAGCACTCGGTCGAACTTTCACCGTCGGCCTACCCCGGACATCTTGGTTTTTGTAAGGGTTCGCTGAAGACCCTGATTTGAAGGTCAGAGGTAGTGAAAGCAACACCTGCAAAGATGGGGGCCAGTTATTCAGGTAAGGGACGATCAACCCTGGTTCAGGTTGATTTAGTAAACCAGCCCATAAGGTCGGCAAAGTATATAACGTGTGATACAGACCAGGAGGTCCAAGATGAATCACATACAAAGATTTTCAATGAATGGGAAAGAATGACTGTGCATGACGGGGAAAAGTTCCCACGGGTAGGCAGTTTTAGCCCCAAGGTGTTACAAAATCTAAGGAGAAGGATATGTCTCATTAAATCTGCAAAGAGACGGATCAAACATTATGATTATTTACAGTTATGGCAACGGGAAAGTGAAATACAAGGAGGATTAGCTTACACAGCTGACTCTCATTTTGGTAAGAAAAATATGGCAACAAGAGAGAAAGTGGTTACAGAGAATGGCACACTGGCGTGTGATAAACATGCACTTAGTAACTGTATAGATGATAAGAATAATTGTAACGAATGTAACAATGATAAAAGTAAAACTGTTTAATATGTACAACTGTTAACCCGTGCAAGTTGCACTCCATGTTAAACTTCCCTCAGGATTACAAGCAAGAAAGTGAGCCCAGCACGAGGTCGGCACCATTTCCAGCAGCCATCATACAAGACATCCAGGTGGACGCGACCAAATCGGTAAAGGCAGTAGTCAAACCCCCTTACGGAGGGTCAGGTGAGGTCGTGTCCACAGGTACGTACAGTGTTATATATCACGCACAAACAAATGTATCTCATATTGTAGAACCAACACAAGATGATGTTATAATTGAATGGAACATCAAAAGACACCTGGAGTCACAGGGCAGTAAGCAAATTACAATCAGTAGACAAGCCCTGACAACGAAGCCACACCAGCTTAAGCCCCAAACCCCTGTGAGAAATTCAAATGTGATAGTTTGTTATCATTGTCACAAAGAGGGACATTTTGCAAGAGATTGTAGATCAAGAAATATACAAAAGTCATATCAACCCCCTAGACAACGACATGACCATGATATCCAAAGAAACAGGGAAGCACAGGGAGGTAAGAAGCCTCAGATCCCTGTGGGTAAGTCAAAGGTGATAAGATGTTATAATTGCCAGAGGGAAGGTCATTTTGCACGAAGTTGTAGGGTTAAAGATCCACAAAAGGTATATCAACCCCCTAGACAAAAACATGAGCAAAGTCATGATACACAAAATTGTAATCAGGGATCATATAAGAAGAAGTTTGGGCCACACCTGTAATATGCAGTCAGGAAAGTTGATCATTAGGCCTGGTAGTAAACCTGAGGTTACAGTAAATGATATTGGGAGGTCAGTTCCTTGTAGACACAGGAACGGCCGGGTAAACTTTGTAATTTATCTGTAAATGTTTCTTTTTCCCCATCTCTGACGTTCATCGGCAGAACTCAAACATCACATAGCTACTTGGTCTTTGCAGAAGTCTACCTAACCCCAGTGTGACCTACCGACATCGGTGTGTCCTGGCCAGGCACAAAAGGGTGGAGTGTGGAAATACTGGTGGGGGAGACTGCGCAAAGATACCAATGGATGTGATGGTGTGACAGCTTGATGGTGAGCGGAAGATCTGACAATGTTTTTTGTTTGTCGTTTTATGTAACATATATATGAATTGTTCTCTCTCTCGTTTTTTTTTTTTTTTTTGTTCTCTCTCTCTCTCTCTCATGTTCTCATGCTTTACAGATGGTATGTCACACATCAGTTAGACAAATGGTAATGCAAGATTTTTGCTCCTTACAGAAAGATCGCAGATTTGGAAGGAATATTGTATCACCAGAATGTTCGTTTGGAAGATTGAGAGACAGCACCTTTGAGATAACGACAGAGCAAGAGGAACAACAAGACTAGAAGACACAATTATTTTTTGTACCCCCATTACAAATTTCTCCTTTTCCTCCTATAAGATGGACTTGCCCCAAGAGACTGTGATCCGGATTTTTCCTGTTGACCATGATGTTGACCAGAGCAGTCTGTTTCGGTGAGAGTACCATGGAGGTCGAGAAAGGATCTGGAATGGGTTCTGATGACCAGGATGGAGGCGTAGTTTTCCAAGAGCAACATAATCACCGAGTAAAGGCGAGTATCAGAAAACGATCTGGCAGCATTGACAATAGAAGGAATTGTGAAGGATTGTTAGCTGAAGAGAACTGCATCTGTAGGCATTGTGACAATATAGTTGAGGATGGGTGCATCAAGAAATGTCAGTCCAGTTTTAATGTCCACATGGACCGGCATCCATTGAGTGACTATCACTCCTTAGTGGGTAAAGTGTTAAACCAGACAGACGGTTTGGTATGCTCTCAAGTACCTCAAGGTCATAGCAAATCAGGACTAGTACCCTTCCCTTTAACTGTAGGAGAGGTACTTGAGTTAAGTGGTGGGAGGCCGGTGGACAAGAGGTTTAATATCTCTAGTCCTCCTAGTTTGAAGCTCCACCAGTATCATGTGGATAAGTCCTTAGTATGCTTTAACATTTCCAATCCCCGAAAGCCGGGAAATTGGGAAGTGTCATGGAGTAATCAAACCATGACATTTTCATATAGAGCCGACAGAATGCCCATAGACACAGAGCTTATACGCCAGGTAGCCAACAGTGGAAAATATTTCCGGTATAGGTACACTCTAGGAAGTAGGACCATGTGAGTTGGAGAAGTATCACCAGGATACTGTGCACATATCGTACAACCGGATACGTGTACTAGACAGATGGGAGAGTTAGGGTTAGGAGATTTCACATGGAAAATTTGTAACATGGTAATGTCACACTCTGTCCCATATGTTCTCCCCGATAATGCATATTTCATATGCGGGAGAAAGGCGTATAAGTGGCTTGCCCCAAACTCAGAGGGATTGTGTTACATTGGAAAAGTACTGCCTGAAGTAATGACTGTATCCCATACCAAAATGAAAGACATTCACCACGGTGCCTAAGCTTCTTATACTCACACTCATTACGAGCACGTCGTTAAAAGGCACCTGATAGAGAGGACAGAGCATCCGGCCTCTGATCTGATCCATGAATCCACCGGGATTCAATTCCTACTCGCGTTAGATATCACTCGTACCGCCAGAGGAGTGATAAATTATAGATATATATCTGCGCTAGCAAACTTGTTAGACAATATCACCGAAATGTATGACGACATGTTCAGGTACACTGGGAGAGAGTTACAAGCCTACAAAACAGAGCTGGTTCAGCATAGGATGATTCTCAATTACCTCACAGCAGTGACAGGCGGGTATTGTGTTACCCTAGCAACTCAGTATGGAATAAAGTGCTGCACGTATATTACAAACAGCACTGAGGTCCCGGCCGAGGTCATAGACCAAAAGATGGATGACATTTTGCAATTGAAGTGGGAGTTTCGAAGGAAACACAATCTCACACTCGCTGCTGTGGGTAATGAGCTGACCAGTTGGGTGTCATGGTTGAACCCACGAAATTGGTTCTCTGGTTTAGGAGAATGGGCCCAAGGTATTATAATGGATGTAGGGAAATTTCTCTTGTGTATTCTGGGAGTCGTCATATTGGTTGGTCTGATATTTAGATGCGTTCGGACTTTAACGAAGTGTAAAGGTAGTACCAGAGTGATGAGTCTGAGGAGCGAGGACACTGTAATAACAACAACTAATTTGATTTATGACCCAACAATAGAGACAATGTTGTGATGAAAATGTGATTCCACGGTCCGTTTCTTTCACCCGTTTCTCCTTTGTTTTCCTCCAAGGTATAAAGACATCCGCTTGGAAGAAGAATTTGACAACCTCTTTTATACAGACCATTGATGAACTATGTCACAGACCCCCAATATCCCTAGTGACTTTAACTTTTTACAAAAGCCCAATACTTTAGAGACTGTAATTTTATGGACACTGGAAAAGCTTTTGTCGCCACCTATAGCAAAAGCACCGAGAGACATCAGACAACATGTACATCAAGACAAGACATCAAGACAAGACATCAGACAAGACCTCAATCGGCGACTGTTTATTTAAACTCACATAGTTTACGACTGCATTTATAACGATTGTTTCTTATCTTCATCTCTACAACCTCCAGGTAGTATCTCACATAGTCGACAGGTGATTCTCACATATTAGCATTCACATGTCCCCCCCCTTCATGTATCATCAACTAAATGTGCTCCCCCATTTGTTTCAACCAAAAGCCGAAAAGAGCTCGGTAGAGTTGACAGCCCATCCACAGACCCTTGATACGGGATAAGAAGGATTCAAATGTATACTTCGCAATACCTCGAAGCTTGATTTAAAGCACGTACGGCACGATGATACATGACTCCTCAAACATGGATTTCATACACACATGCTTTTACTGTCTCACTAGGTCATTCTTTTCCCACCTTCTCCTCTCCTCCCTTTACCCAATCATAAAAAGGTATTTACATGATGACATATATTTTTCTGTTTGAACTGTTTAGGAAGTTGCAGTTGTTGGTGACTGCCAAAGGGTGGACTGTCAAAGTCGAAAAATATAGCAACCTATGATGCCTTGTACTAACCCCATGCGCTTGCCCGCTGCACGTGCACATTCTCTCCCGTGCGTGCGCATATTCGCAGTTGCGTGATGGCGCCTCCACGGTCGTGCGCTCAGGCGCGTGGTATATGCATTTACGGTAGAGTTTGTGTGCGTCTGGCGGGCGACTCGATCGTTACATAGTTAATCCAAATAATGTATTTTATAGGTTATGGTCCCCTTAATAATATCAGTGAGTTTGTTTAGTGTAACTGGTTCATGGACAGAGAAATCCCTCTTTACATGATACGAAGGGTCAGACAGGTTTTGAGCAGCGGTGTTTAGTATGCAACGGTAGAGTATATTATTAGTTACATTCCGGTATTGGTTTGAAAGAGATTAATCGCTCCTGCGAATAGTTGTTTATAAGAAGTTTATGGACATTTACTGTATTTGCAGTTCATTATCCATGCGGCGGGAATCCTGAGATTCCCTCCCACCTGAGCAGTATGAAATAGTCACAACCCACCTGTTCGAATCAACCTATGACCTTTTGTTATAATGTGAAGACAGATTCCTGTGTCCAATGAACAATGAGATTGTAGGGCCCTTTGTAGTGTACTGTATGTAGTGTATATAAGAACAGCCAGCCAGGGCCAGCTCAGTCTACTCTCCACAACGGTTTTCATCATTGACTAACTAGAGAGCTGGTTCCAGGACTGCGCAGCGATCATTCCCCAGTGTTTAATTTTTTCTCTGTAACCAACTTATTCTCTGTTTGTATTTGCCATATTCTCTCTCTCTCTCTCTCTCTCTCTCACTTATTGTTTATGATTAAGACGCTGTTGTATATTGTATATTTTCAGTTATTCTGTTTAGGTGTTTTATGTTAGTGCTGTAGTGTATAAGCTGTTAACTGTTTTCCCCTTTTTACATAGCTAAAACTCGTTAGTAAAGGTGTTGGAACCTCAGCAAGGTGTCTGTGTTTTTCTAGCGATTACAGAGGGATTCTGATCGTCTCAATCGCTCAAGTAGCTTTTATGTAATAGAGGTTAATCAGCGTTACATTGTGTTAACATTACAAGACCAAGGTTTACAGTATAAGCTTAGCCTTTCAGTGTGTTGCATACAAGGTTTACTGTGTGTCATCCTGCGAGCGTCTGCGCAGCTCGTGTTTCTCTTGTGGGCACAGCGTCCGCTACGCTAGTAGCGTAGCATTACGGTGCTCGGGCCGCCTATAGCGTGCTCGATACCCAGCGTAAGCCGTGAGCGAACGTGCCGCTCGTGCGTCTCGACCACGGCCTAGCGTCTGCTACGCTAAGTGCGTACCATTACGGTACCCGTACGCCCATTGCGTACTGAGTCTCTTACCAATATATTGAATGTTATAAGATAAATAATTAGCTTTATCACTATTAGCTATCAAAAATATCAGAATCACCCGAATGATACTACGAAACATTACTGTCTCGCAGCAAAGGTACATTTTGATGCACTACTTACAAAATTAAAATAGGCTTACTCCTTTCATAAAGATGCACAGTACTTTAGATTTTGCAATAAGATGGCAAACTATTATCTACTTTATTGAAAGGTCAACATCCCCCTATGCTTATTCATCTGCTAGTACTGCCAGGTGGAGGCATCACCACCACTAGTGTACAAATTGCAGAAGTTATGAAAGATTTTTACAAAAATCTTTATGCCTATACTGAAAAGCACACGCCTGATGCCTCTGTAGATCCTTTTTGGAAGGTGCTATCTATCTCACAGTTATTGTCTTCCTCAATGAATGCCTTAATTTCCCCAATTACCGAAAGTGAAGTTCAACAAGCGATTAAATATTTGAAAACTGGAAAAGCACCAGGCCCAGATGGCCTCACAGCAGAATATTATAAACTCCTTGATAAATGTATTACGCCAGTGCTCACTACACTATATAATACTATATTGGAATCAGGTCATATGCCTGTTTATTTCAACTCGGCCATAATTAAGGTTTTCCCGAAACCGAGCTGGTGCCTTAGTAAACCTGGCTCATATAGACCCACTTCCCTTCTTAATAACGATTACAAGTTGCTCACTAAAATCTTAGCTAACTGTTTGAAACAGGTCCTTCCGAGTATCATAAATCACGACCAAACTGGCTTTATTATGGGAAGAAACTCTACTACTAATATACAAAGAGTATTGTCTGTTATATACGCTATCTCACAGGCTTCCACGCCCATCAATAGAACAATAATATCCCTGGATGCCAAGAAGGCTTTCGATATGGTGTTGTGGAAACACCTCTACAACACTACCATGTTGAAGTTCTGATTGCCTCCTAATTTTATAGGTTTCATCACTACATTATATTCAGAGTCCCACACTCAGATATCGAGCAATGGGTACTTAACACAGCCAATTAAAATACAACGAGGCACCAGACAGGGCTGCCCATTGTCCCCACTTTTATTTGCAATTGCGTTACAACCTTTAACCCTGTCCCTCCGCCAATCCCCCTTATTCCAGGGTATTTTGATAGGTGATATTGACCTTCATTGGGCTTTATTTGCCGACGATATGCTGCTCTTTCTTACCAACCCTTCCCATTCATTACCAATTGTTTTTGACACTATTGAGGTATTTGGCAATATGTCTGGCTATAAGATTAATATTAAATAGAATAAAGAGTAACCCGTGGCGCAAGAAAGGGAACATGTATAAAGAGGTTAACCTTGATTACACAATGCTAAGCATCCAATAACAGCATAAACCACAGACAATCCTGGTTTATCCTTACTCGAATTAACACAGCTCCAATCCAAATGAACTTTCACCTCAGAAAAGAAAGGATTTTAGTGCAACACTTTTGAAAAATCAGATCTTCATTTTATTCATTCATTCCACTCACATTTACTGTAAGTGTAGGGAAAATCGCTTATCATACATTTCATTCACAGGAATCCTTTTCTGTATTTCTCCTTATAGCAACCTCAGAAAGAGAAATATTTAGTGCAACACTGTTGGACCAATAAAACACTTTTAATTTCTCGTTACACTCACATAAAAACAATAAAAAAAACACATTGAAATCATATGGGGGAATTCTGGTTCTCACTGGACCGGAGTGGACATCCGTCAATCCATGCTGCTGCTGGTCCTTCCTGATCATCCAGAGTTAGTAAAAGAGTCCCAGTTATCCCTGAGAGTCACAAATAGCCACTGGCTTAATGCGTTTCTGACCTATATTCTATTGCTCCTTCTTCAGAAGCATTTTGGGTAATGTACAAGTTCAGGTATTTATACTAAAATGTACTCTGTCAATTAAGAAATGTTCCTCCCGTTTCCTATTTTCCTGGGCACCAAAACTTTAAAACCTGTCCGTTACTTCCTTATGTTCCACCGCATCAGGCGGAAGCGGAAGTCACGTGTTGCGTTCCAATACACTCCATAGGACGGAAGTCCCAGTGATCGCGATATACGGGCTTCACAGCGGACTTGTTTTATCACCATGGACACCTCAAAAATTAGAATTAAAAACAAAGGATTACATTAAAGAAGATATGCAACAAATACATAAAAGTATATCTTAAAGGAATAAGACCATAAGGTGTGTAGGACAACAAGGAAAACCTCTTCAAGTAACCCTTCAAAGAGGAAAGAATTCTCAATAAATGGGAAAGTTTAACCTATGAGAGACTTCATCACCTGCTGTTCAAAGAACGCTATATATGCAATACAATGTACATGTGATCTGGTCTATATAGAAAAAACTACCAGGAGTCTTAAGACTCGACTAGCTGAGCATGTCTACAATGTTAAAAAGGGTTTAGATCCCCACACCTTTTCGTCTCACTTTAAAGAGAAACACGACTCAAAGGAATGCCACATTAGGTCCTTTTGGGGCATCCAGTAAATAAAATCTACTTGGAGATCGAGGAATCTGGAAGCCAGGCTCTCTAAGGCTGAGATGAGATGGATTTTTCAGTTACAAAATGCTGGTGCCCTGAGGTCTTAATTGGGGACTTTGAGTTGAATCACTTCCTGTGATTTGGTCCTTTTTGCGTACTCTTTTTTTTTTTTTGCACACCCCTCTTATGGTCTTATTCCTTTAATATATACTTTTATGTCTTATTATTATTATTATTATTATTATTATTATTATCCTTTATTTATATGGCGCCACAAGGGTTCCGCAGCGCCCAATTACAGAGTACATGAATAATCAAACAGGAAAACAGCAACTTACAGTTGATGACAGTATAGGACAAGTACAAGGTAAATAAACATAGTTACATCAGCAGATGACACTGGAATAAGTATCAGGTGGCAGAAGACTGCTGGAGTTGATGCAGTTGAAGATTATTAAAGTAAGAAAGGATAAGCACATGAGGGAAGAGGGCCCTGCTCATGAGAGCTTACATTCTAAAGGGGAGGGGTAGACAGACAGGTGTGACACAGATGGGGCACATGGAGAGTGTAGAACAGAGGGTTAGGATGAGATTTGGCTGGGTTTGGTGAAGAAGTGGATCTTGAGAGCCCGTTTGAAGTTTTGTAGAGAGGTGGAGAGTCTGAGGGGGAGAGGTAGGGAATTCCAGAGAAGTGGTGCAGCACGTGAAAAATCTTGGAAGTAGGAGTGGGAGGAGGTGATCCGTAGGCAGGAAAGTCGTCGTGCATTAGCAGAGCGAAGAGGACGTGTGGGAATGTAAAGGGAGATAAGATCAGAGATGTAGATGGGAGAGGAGTGGGTGAGGGCTTTGTAAGCGAGTGTGAGAAGCTTGAAATGGATTCTGAAAGGGAAGGGGAGCCAGTGAAGGTCTAGTAAGAGTAGTAGGTCAAGAGTAGTATTTGTTGCATATCTTAATGTAATCCTTTGTTTTTAATTCTAATTTTTGAGGTCCCCCATTCCCCTTGATGCTGGTTAATGCCTGTCTTAATAGTCTGGAGATGACTGCTGGTGTCCGTATCCATAGTGATAAAACAAGTCCGCTGTGAAGCCCGTATATCGCGATCACTGGAACTTCCGCCCTATAGAGTGTATTGGAACGCAACACGTGACTTCCACTTCCGCCTGATGCGGTGGAACGCAAGGAAATAGGAGACGGGTTTTAAAGTTTGGCATCCAGGAACACAGGAAACGGGAGGAGCATTTCTTAATTGACTGAGTACATTTTAGTATAAATACCTGGACTTGTACATTACCCACCATGCTTCTGAAGAAGGACCACTAGAATATAGGTCCAAAATATGTTAAGCAGGTGGCTATTTGTGACTCTGAAGGACAACTGGGACTCTTTTGCCAACTTTGGATGATCAGGAATGACCAGCAGGAGCATGGATTGACGGATGTCCACTCTGGTTCAGTGAGAACCAGAAATCCCCCATATTTTTTTATTGTTTTTATGTGAGTGTAACGAGAAATTAAAGTGTTTTATTGGTCCAACTGTGTTGCACTAAATATTTCTCTTTCAGAGGTTTCTATAAAAAGAAATACAGAAAAGGATTCCTGTGAATAAAATTTATGATATGCGATTTTCCCTACACTTAAATGTGAGTGGAATGAATGAATAAAATGAAGATCTGATTTTTCAAAAGTGTTGCACTAAAATCCTTTCTGAGGTAAAAGTTCATTTGGATTGGAGCTGTGTTCACTGAAGCAATGATAAACCAGGATTTTCTGTGGTTTATGCTGTTATTGGACTCTCAGCATTGTGTATCAAGGTTAACCTATTTATACATGTTCCCTTTCTTGCGCCACGGATTTACTCTTTTTTCTATTTATCTGTGACCTCTAGGTTTGGTGTACCTTAGAGTAAAACCAGGCTGCACTTAAAGGGTTAATTGCATTCTATAGGGTTTTTATTCTTCATTTCATATAAGATTAATATTGACAAGTTAGAGATTATGCCATTGTCTGGCGACTTGTCATTTTTATCTAACACAGCTACCTTTCATTCTATCAGAATAGTTTGGTCTTATTTTAAATATTTAGGGATACACATTCCAGTTACCTTGACTTCTTTGTATAAAGTGAATTTTTCCCCTCTAATCCTGGCCATTTCCAAATTACTTGAAGCTTGGCATTTACTACCCTTATCTCTTCTTCATAGGTTAGCTGTAATTAAATCTATTTTATTTCCTAAACTCTCCTACACCATGCAAATGCTTCCAATAATGATGTCTACTGCTGATATAAAATTACTTGATTCTTTGATTAACAAATTCCTTTGGAGGGGCGGCAAATCTAGGGTGGCTAGGGCATAGTTATGTGCACATTGTAAACTGGGAGGACTAAGTTTCCCGGACCTCAATATGTATTCTCATGCCTTTTTCTTTCATTACATAACAGATTGGTTGTATGAAAGAGATAACTTTGTACTCTATGATTTGGATTGTGTACTGTTAGCCCCCTACTCTCCGAATGCTTTACATCACACCCCTAAGACTAAACTACCTCCCTGTTACTTGTTGAATCCTTTATTCTCTGACACATATCAGACATGGCAAATGATCAAAGAAAGGTTTCACAGACATTCTGGTTACTGTAAACATATCTCTCTTTGGGGTAATCCGATGTTTCCACCTGGTATGACTGACACCATATTTCTCAGACTGCGACACAGAGGTATACGCTCCACAGAAGATGTTTTTGACCCAGGAGGACGGATGTATAGTTTTTTGGAGGCGAGGGAGAAATATACCCTCCCATCCTCTAAGACATTGCATACTTCCAGCTTCAGCACTATATTAATTCCTTACCCAAGCCTCATATTTCTGATTCTTCGCAAGACCCACTATCAAAACTCATTGATATACTTAAAGTAATTCCATATTAAACGAAGTACTTGTATGAGGATCTCATCTGCTCCACCCCAAATAAGATATGGTTTAGCTTAGAATGATCTTGGCAACAAGATCTTTCCCTTACTGATTTTCATATGCAGATCTTACTGCATTATGATTCCACTTTGAAACATTTGAGCTCTTCCTATCTTTAGGAAACTCATTTCAAAATGGTCCACAGGGCCTATACCTCATAAGCTGTATACAATAAGCTTCACCCTGACTCAAATGCTACTTGTATGAAATGTAAAGGTTCAATCAGTACTTATATACATCAGTTTTGGGAGTGTGGTGTGATTAAAAAATTCTGGAATAAGGTTTTAGTATTTATCAATGATACTTAAATTATGTCTATCATTGCTACCCCTCCATTTCCTATGTGCAAATCTCACAGACTGGCTCACTGCGGGTTTGGCTAAAAATGTAGTGCCTATATTGATAAATATAGTAACTATTGCTAACAAAATCATTTTGAACCACTTGAATGCTAGGTCAATCCCTTGAGAAAAAAGAAGAGCGAAGAATGTCTCTTTGTTGGCGCACATAAATATTTTCTTTTAAAATGTAACTTTTAATAAATCCATTTAGGATTGTTCAAAAAAAACGAAATTAGACAATACAATACAGGTTGAGTATCCCATATCCAAATATTCCGAAATACGGAATATTCCGAAAATACGGACTTTTTTGAGTGAGAGTGAGATAGTGAAATCTTTGTTTTCTCTGGCTCAATGTACACAAACTTTTTTTAATACACAAAGTTATTAAAAATATTGTATTAAATGACCTTCAGGCTGTGTGTATAAGGTGTATATAAAACATAAATGAATTGTGTGAATGTAGACACACTTTGTTTGATGCACAAAGTTATTAAAAATATTGGCTAAAATTACCTTCAGGCTGTGTGTATAAGGTGTATATGTAACATAAATGCATTCTGTGCTTAGACTTAGGTCCCATCGCCATGATATCTCATTATGGTATGCAATTATTCCAAAATACGGAAAAATCCGATATCCAAAATACCTCTGGTCCCAAGCATTTTGGATAAGGGATACTCAACCTGTACAACAAATACTCCATTAATTACATACAGTGAGTGAAATAATTGAATAAAGTGAATTTTAAAACCAAGGCTCGCTACCTGTGTCATTTGTTATTCAATTTTATTGATATAATGAGGATCACTAAGGCTCTAAGTGCTCTAAGATAATTGCACTGATAAGAATATAGTCAGTCAATGAGTTCAGTATCTGGACATGTGTCCAATAAATTCTAGAGAGTAACTATATTAGAATGGGTGTAATGTAATATTTAATAGGAGTATAATATTATTTAATTCCCAGCTCTGAGTTCCTGGCCACACTCCCAAACACTGACACTCGCTCACGATGCTGCCTTGCCAAGCCCAGCCTGCTTTGCTTCTTTCACGGGTGATATGGGCACAGAAAAACAGAGCTCACTGCTGAGCAAGGTCCATAATCTCCGGGGACTGTATATATATCGACTTTGTTAAAATATGAAGTATGGAACTACTTTTGATACATTACTATTTCAGAATTATTTATTCAGTGAAACATTGATGTAAGAAAGATGGTTCCGTACTTCATATTCAGAGTGCCGCTCTTGCATTATATATATAACTGTGCTTAAACTAGAAATGAGCAGGTTTGGTTCCCTGGAAACCAAACTCCCCTGAACATCACGTCCCAAGCCAGGATCCGAGTCCGACTCGGGACTTCCCGCCAGACTCGGAAACCAGAACGAAGCAAAACGTCATCATCCCGCTGTTGAATTCTCGCAGGTTTTGGATCCCATATAAACAGTCGCGTGCCACCGCCATTTTCACTTCGGACTTGGAGAGTGAGGGAGACAGACCTCTCTCTCTCTCTCTGTGGGTGGTGGCGTTGTGTGGAGTTATGCCCATTACACATTAAGTCCTACAGTAAGGCTTCTAATTACTTTTAAATTACCTGCTCGTTGCCAGGGGTTTCATGCTCTTGGTTCCATGCATGGTGTCAGGCATTTTCATGCTCAGGGTGTCATGCTCGTTGCCAGGAGTTTCATGTGCTGGGTTTCAAGCTTGTTGCCAGGTGGTAATAATCGTAGCCAGGGGTTTCATGCACTGGGGGTCATGCTCGTTGCTAGGCGGTAATGCATGTTCCCATGGATTTCATGAGCTGGGTGTTGTGCTTGTAACTAGGGGGTAATGCTTGTTGCTAGGGCTGTGCTCCCAGTGCCACATATGCCCCCAGTGCCAGATATTCCCCCACAGTGCCAGGTACACATATGCCCCCAGTGCCAAATATGTCCCTTCCCCCCAGTGTCAGGTACACATATACCCCCAGTGCCAAATATGTTCCCCCAGTACCAAACATGTCCTGCCAGTGCCAAATATGCCCTCTCCAAGTGCCAAAAATGCCCATCCATAGTGCCAAATATGCCCCTCCCCCCAGTGCTAAATATGCTCCCCCAGTGCCATCAGCACACCACCTAAATATGCTCCCACAGTGCCAGGTAAACCCCCCTGTGCTAAATATTCTCCCCCAGTGCTAAATATGCTCCCCCAGTGCCAGGTACACCCCCCCCCCCTCGAGAAAGAGCACTTCATTTAACAGACACGCCGCTGCTGCCGGAGGCCCAGGAGGGACACACAGGAGAGGCGCGCTGTGTGCCCTCCGTGTCCCTCCTTTTCAGCAGAAATCAATGGCGACTAGGGCGCCCCGCAGCCCTGCGCGCCCCCAAGCGCTCGACGGGGCTGCGGGCCCCTAGTTACACCACTGCCCTACATCCCACCCTCTGAGAATCCTGACAGTCGGCATGCTGACTAGGAAGGACTATTCCCACTCGTGGGTGTCCACGACAACCATAAAGTGGGAATAGAACCTGCGATAACCACAGGTCGACACCGAGCCAGCAGCGTGCAGCGGGGGGGGGGGGTCACGCATACCAAACTCTGCAGCAGGTGCAACTGCCTCCATTTTGTAAAATGAATTCTCTGAATTCATCTCTCTTAACTACACCACTCAACAGGCTTTCATCCGCACAGTACCAGCAATCCCAGTACAAATAGACTGCCTTCAGGGCGGAGACGGAACGTTGCAGGGGCGGAGGTGGCCAAACGGGGGGGTGTCGGGGGCGTGATCACTGCGGCTGCGTGACATCACACACAGCCACCGCGATTAAGAACGTGGTGGCAGGACTGCTGCGGGTGCAGGAGTCATCATCTGTTTCTGCTAACAAGCAGAAATTGTGATATGATCGCAATTTTTGCTTGTTGAAGTGGGGAGAGGCGGCAGTCAGCATGCTGGGTGGCCTTGCCCAGCGATAGGTGGCCCACCAGCATGCTAGGAAAAGGATAGCAGATTCTGCTAATTTGCAGAATTTGCTATCCCTACTAAATTAGTCCCTTTGTTTATACGGAGTTGTAGTGCAAATTTAGATGCATGGAAGCAAAAATGTAAGGAGCGCTCCTGGACGGTGACTGGGAAATAAAGGGGGGGGGGGTGGCTAAATAGATGAACGGAGAAGTTGTGTCTCATGGGAGTGTCGCAAGTGTGTTGCTGAAAGCAGATGTATACAGAGACACAAAGTCACAGCCACTCACATAGGCGACCATACTCAGATGGACAATCTACACCTGCCATGGGGCCGATGCAAGTTTCCATCATGCGACCAATGGTACATCTAAAGTAGCTCCAAACTGCAATGCAGCATCTGCAGATAATGCAGGTAGACGCCTCAGTCCTTGCGCATTTACATGCACAGATCTTCACCATGGAAGGGCTTTATAGCGCATTAGCATAAAGTCGCAGACGCGAATGCAGCAAAAGATGCAGACAGAATCAGGTAAGTCATTCTGGAAGCACAAGCTTTCGACACTAATTGAATATACCCCTTAGTTTTGCTATGTTGACACATGATGGAAACTACTGTGCATACAAATCTGAAATTTTGAAGGAACCAAACTAGTTTTTTGAATATACAAACTAAAAAATATGGTATTAGAGTTAGTGCTTCATAGAAAAGTGACGAACATTGGGATCCTTTTTATGGTACTCTACTCTATGCAATATTGGAAACTTCCTTTGCTATCATTTTTACATCTTTGAATGACTTCTGAACAGAGGAAGAAATTAATTAAATGATTTCAAAATTAACTACAATGAGCATTTGCAAACTTGTCCAGAGTATTGAATCTACAATGCATTTTGTATCAATGGTAACTTTGTGTCTTTATTGAGAACTCCATTTCCTTTACTTCATAGAAAAGAAGAACTGCTAACATTGATGTTAGAACGTAGCCAGCTTTAATGTTCCAAAAGAGACTCTATACAAGAGAGACAGAAAAAAAGAAAATCCTTGCAATGAAACAGTTACAGGCTGAGGAGTGGCCAGAAATGTATTAACTACTCGCTGTCAACATGTGCCAAACGTTTATTCAAATGATAAATGTAATAATTGTTTTGCATCGGTTTATGAACATGACGCACTACCTTCATCACTGCAAAGTGTCAGTCACAGACAGTATATCAGCAAGTATTTTATATCGTAGAGAAACTCTGGAGAAATCATCAGTCACACTGCAGCTAGGGAGAAATGTAATAGCCTGAGAGATACAGGCACTTGTGAGGGTTGGTATTGCATCACCATACCGACACCAGGATCCCGGCATTGAGAATACTGGTGCTGGGGGGGGGGGGGGGCGAGCACAACAAAGCCCTTGCGGGCTCGCTGCATTCGCTATGCTGCTGTCTTGGTGTGCGCTTGCTGCAGGTTCAATTGCAGCAGGTTAACGAAATGGTCAGTGATCAGGATGCCATCCTGATCACCGACCATTTTGTTACAAAACAAGTGCCCGGACCATACCGGACGTTCAGACTCAACACATGGTGGATATAACAGGCCTACCAGGGACTCTTTCCGCAAGCAAAGCTCCGCATATTGGTGAGGATTGAGACTATGATATCAAGCTCCTAATTGAAGAAATTTATTTTGGGATTTTCTCCGTCCAGCGGTATAAGAAGCGGTAACAACTTCCCATTGGGACTGTGCAATCAGTCCCTAAGCCTTTTAAGTCTGCATATACTGTTGTCCAGTTATTACTAAAAAGGAACGGACACTTCCATTTTACTTTCAATAATTTTGTTGGTGATCATACTGATTTTTAATGGTTATTTATCAGAGTTATAATAAATGTTTTAATCTGTTTTCACACAATCCATCTCATTCTGGTATTAATTGTATTTAGCGCTGCTATTTTCTTTATATTGGTTTGTTAAATAAAAAAAATCAGGCAGACGCCAGAATCTCATAGAAACATAGAATTTTGACAGCAGATAAGAACCACTTGGCCCACCTAGTCTGCCCTCCAATGACTGCATCTCGTAGACTTTTGCATATCCCCCTTATTGTTTATTAAGCTTACAGGTTAAGTGGTTTACGGGCATGGACACAGTACAAACTGTCGTAATCGGTTATGTCCATCCTTGACTTATCATTACGTGGTACAACCTTTAATTCCTCAATTTCAAAACCAGCCTTTTTAAATGCTCTCTCAAGGTCCTCCCTAGTTAAGGACAGACTAGAAAACTTTTTCTGACCAACAAAGTAGAATGTGCAGTTAAGAACACTCAGTATAATCAGATGACCTCCTGGCTTAAGGAGGTCATAAAAACTTTTCAGGGTGTTGCAGAAGGCTTCCGGGTCTTTACATGGTGCTTCTAAGCAGAGACAGGAAAGCAGGCAATCCGCTTCTGGCATCACCTCAGGATCATATGGGTTCTTCTTCAGTGCATCACATTGCAGAACCTTTGTCACTTTTCTCCGCAGCTTAGCTTCTTTTTCCTGCCAGTTATCACTGTAAAGAAAGTTATGATTAGAGATGTTTCTTTCTTCAATCTTATTCTTACTTATAGCAGCACATAGGGCCTAATTCAGACCTGATCGCTGTTGTGCGAAATCGCAAAACAGGTGATTATCGAATGACTGCGCATGTGTCCAAATCATAATGTGCAGACGCGAGGCCAAACTGCAAAAAAAATTTGCGTCTTTTTTGATCGCTAGGCGTACGCAGATTGATTGACAGGAAGTGGGCGTTTGTGGGTGGTAATTGCCAGTTTTCTGGGAGTGTCAGGAAAAATGCTGGAGTTCCCAAGTGTTTTCAGGGCGTGTGTGTGACGTCAGCTCTGGCCCGATCAGCCTGTTTCTATCGCACTGTAGGAGTAAGTCCTGGGCTACACACAAACTGCAAAGACTGGAAAACTCAGTGAGTTGCGAACGGATTTGCAGCTAACTGGCATTAGCAAAGCTTTCGCACACTCATACTTGTACTGAGTGGATTTTCACTGTGGCTAGGCGGCGACAATCCGAAGGCAAACCTCTGCAAATTCGCAGAGTTGTGATCAGGTCTGAATTAGGCCTTATGCACAGCAGGGACGTGCGGTGAGCTAAATGGCTCAGGAGCAACAGGCTATCACTAGAGCCAGATTTACAAGCAATATATGAGCTAAAGGGTACATCTGGGCATTATACACAGGTGCAGCAGTATAAACTCCTGGAAATTTGGTTAGTCTTAATCAGAGATGAGCGCAAAAGTTAGGCATAGACTTTTTACTCTAAATTTTTCGCTATAAAAATGATTAGAATAATGCAAATAACATATTTCAAACATATTCTTTGTAGTTTTCATATACAGTACTTAATACATCCAAAACTCTGGCACAAACGTTCGTATGCACCAAATGGAAAGCTGCTCAATCAGATTGTAATGTCACTCAGGTGCTAAAAGGGAGGGGTAATTCTGTGTAGGAAAAAAACTATGTGTTCCCTAATGCACACCGAGTGCACCGAATTTTTCACTCGGTGTGCATTAGGGAACACAGTTTTTTTTCCTACACAAACGTTCGTATGACAGGAAATGCTCTGCCTCACCTGCCTTACCCCACCGCAAGTCACAGATGTACAGATGTGTACTAGTTCATCCTACATGAAATTGTTTGCTACATGCATATGTATCACGGCAGCGAATTCCCATACCCTTCTGTAACTAGTCACAGCGTGCATATGCACCATGTACAGCCACGGGTACACTATTTGCATCATCTAGCCTGCAGGTTCTTATTCTTTTTCAGTGCAGGATCCAGATAAAATCTGAAGACAGCTTTAGTAGTCAAAGTCCAGTTTTTAACATGTAGCTATACTAATGTCACGCTCGGCGTAAGTGGGGGTTCCGACAACCGAGTTTTGGCTGAAGGGACAGCTACCTATGAGGAGAGTAAACAAGGTGGTTGAATGTAATTCCTCCTCATCGGGTGGAAGCCAAACTAAGTGTTAACATAGGCCGGAGGGCGTAAGGAAAAGGAGGACTTTGTAGGAAGATAACTGTAGTTTTAATGAATAATCAAACTGTACACGAATATTGGAGAAATAGAAGAAACTGGGAGAATTAGAGTCTATGGTTAAATTACTTGAAGAGTGAAGCTGAAGAAATCCGGTAAAGAGGAACTGAAGACTGTGTTTTATGAATAAGGATGAGGCTGAAGAACTTGGACTTTGAATAAATGAAGACTGTGGTTTGTGATTGAAAGACTGTTATGACTACTAAGCTTCTGTGTGTGCACATGCAGGAAGAGCCTGAAATGAGGTCAGCTGAAGCCAGGTGAAAATTAAACAAGGTTTATTGCAGTGAAAGAACCAGTAAGATATCAGCATACAGAGAATGGATCCTTGATAAACATGGAACAGAATGCAATATTCCCAGATAATAGTAATGGCTTGATATTTAACAGGGAGTATGATTATGCTTGAATTTAGATACAGTCCAGATTAATTGCAGAGGTGAAAATGAACATGAAGAAATCCAGGTTAAAACAAAGCAGAGGGAAAATAACATACCAAAATGAAGTAACCAGGCTGGGGTGGAAACAGACTGCAAATAATAATTCAGGAATGCAGATATTGCTCCAGCAGGGCAAGAAGTTTCATAACAAGGCATAGGTGAAACCAGGCTCCAGGAAATGTCTGAGAGACGCAGGTATGGCAGAAGCAGGACAGGATAACTGGAGAGAGCCTAGTCACAATCCACATGGAACCATAAATGTTCTGCACATGAGTGCTGGTGAGCTGGAGCTAAATAGCAGCACAAGGTGTTGGCCACAGCTGCTCACAATCAGGTAATCAACCTGCAGGGACAGAGTGTGCAACTGCCATTCAGACCTAAGGCAGCAAGTGAGACACCTAGAGGCAGGAATGATACATAATGCAAGGCAACACAAACACACAGACATTCCTAACATTATCCCCCCCTTAAACAGGCGGATTCCAGATGCTTAAAAGTTCACCTTCTCTTCTTTTTTCCTCTCCTCTTTTTGGGTTGCCTAGACCTATCTGAAGGTGTCACAAAGACACTACTTGGCAGTACAGGTCCATCAATAACAAGTCTAGGATCCTCCAGAAGCTCGCTCTCAGAATCAGAGCCACAACCCAACGGCAGTACTGACCCCTTATTTTCTTGGATCGTATCAAGAGCGGATGGTAAATTTGTAGAAGCCAAACTTGCCGAGCAATCTGCGTGAACACCTAAAGATATGTGCCCACATCTCAAAAACTGAGGGTGCTGCCCAAACTGCAAAGGCAGGTTCTCAGACGGGCACACTTTAACAGATTCATCCAGGAGAGCGAGGACAGTTGGTGGACTGAATCTTTCGGACACTGCCTTGAGGAAAGCGGGCAAATCTTGTAAAACTGGATCTTCCGCATTTACAAGACCACTTATCCACTTCAAGGTCCCCCCTCTGAACCTCATACATATGTTAGCAATGATATCAATAGGGGAAAAGTCATCAAAATTCAGATAATACTTGAAGAGAGCTAAATACTGAGAGATATCTCCATCAAAGTAAGGCAGTTCCTCAACGACTCGGCTTTCCAAATTAGATGTTACATCAGGGAGCATAGACAACAGTGGCCTCTCATACAAGATGGACTCTTCTTGCACCTTAGACAGGGAAATCTCAGATGGCCCCGGCTGGGCAGACACCTCAGATGGCCCCAGCTGGGCAGGCACCTCTATCTGGAGCTGGACAGGCAAAGCCCCCTCCTGGGGCTGGACAGGCAGAGCCCCCTCATGGGGCTGGACAGGCAGATCCCCCTCCTGGGGCTGTACAGGCAGAGCCCCCTCCTGGGGCTGGACAGGCAGAGCCCCCTCCTGGGGCTGGACAGGCCTTGGCACGACTTTTGGCATGGCAGACACCTCTGGCAAGCCAGACACCTCTCGGACCTCTGGCAAGGCAGACACCTCTCGGACCTCTGGCAAGGCAGTCACCTCTCGGACCTCTGGCAAGGCAGACACCTCTCGGACCTCTGGCAAGGCAGACACCTCACGGACCTCTGGCAAGGCAGACACCTCACGGACCTCTGGCAAGGCAGACACCTCACGGACCTCTGGCAAGGCAGACACCTCACGGACCTCTGGCAAGGCAGACTTGGATGACTGAGTGACCCTGAAAGACAAAATAACATTTGGACTGACCATTGACACGGCAGTCCTTATTCGCCCGATAGACGGAAAAACAGCATCCTCATGCCATGAGGCAAGGGCAGCAGAGACCTCATGCCGTGAGGCAAGGGCAGCAGAGACCTCATGCCGTGAGGCAAGGTCAGTAGAGTCCTCATGCCCAAAGGCAAGGGCAGCAGGGATGGACACCCCTCCTGGGGTCACTGGGCTAGACACCCCTCCTGGGGTCGCTGGGCCGGACACCCCTCCTTTTGAAATTTGAGTGCCACAATGGCATAACTGAGCAGAATTAGGCGTTTTGGCAGACTGAAGAAAGACCTTTTTTGTGTTTGCGAGCAGGACATAATTGAATAAAATGTCCAGACCTGCCGCAATAAAAACAAAGTTTTTTATCCCTTCTGTGTCTTTTCTCTTCCTCAGAGAGGCTGGGTCGTGGAAAACTTCAGAACTTGCCTTTGCTTGGAATTGGAAAACAGCGGCCAGAATTGAGAGCACCAGACTCGTATTTTTCCCTTTTCCCCTGCGTCTCCTTAAAGGGATCTGGTAATCGTATTGAAAATTCAGGCAGAGCAGACAGTATCTCGGAAGACAGGGTTTGTATATTCTCCAGTTTCTCTCGGAAATCCGCTAGCAAAGTAGAATCTACGAACGGCATCAACTGAAGAGGCAGGAAACTTTTTTGAAGTGAAGCCTTTTTATAAAATTTAGCTATTACCTCCAACTCCTGCACATGTTTATTTGGCAGATCATTCTGTTATGGCTACTAAGCTTCTGTGTGTGCACATGCAGGAAGAACCTGAAATGAGGTCAGCTGAAGCCAGGTGAAAATTAAACAAGGTTTATTGCAGTGAAAGAACCAGTAAGATATCAGCATACAGAGAATGGATCCTTGATAAACATGGAACAGAATCCAATATTCTCAGATAATAGTAATGGCTTGATATTTAACAGGGAGTATGATTATGCTTGAGTTTAGATACAGTCCAGATTAATTGCAGAGGAGAAAATGAACATGAAGAAATCCAGGTTAAAACAAAGCAGAGGGAAAATAACATACCAAAATGAAGTAACCAGGCTGGGGTGGAAACAGACTGCAAATAATAATTCAGGAATGCAGATATTGCTCCAGCAGGGCAAGAAGTTTCATAACAAGGCATAGGTGAAACCAGGCTCCAGGAAATGTCTCAGAGATGCAGGTATGGCAGAAGCAGGACAGGATAACTGGAGAGAGCCTAGTCACAAATCACATGGAACCACAATTATCTGCACATGAATGCTGGTGAGCTGGAGCTAAATAGCAGCACAAGGTGTTGGCCACAGCTGCTCACAATCAGGTAATCTACCTGCAGGGACAGAGTGTGCAACTGCCAATCAGACCTAAGGCAGCAAGTGAGACCCCTAGAGGCAGGAATGATACATAATGCAAGGCAACACAAACACACAGACATTCCTAACAAAGACGAGGCTAAAGAACTTGGACTTTGACTAAATGAAGACTGTGGTTTGTGATTGAAAGATGAGGCTGAAGAACTTGGACATTGAATAAATGAGGACTGCTGCGGAAACCGCCGTTAGCACCTGGAGATCCTCTAAGACCTGGAACCCCGTGAGTGCTTCCACGAGTGGCAATGGCTTTAGACAGCAGGACTGCAGCAGCATTTAGGTAACCGATGGATGAGAGCAACCAGGACCAGAGAACCAGAAGTAACCTGGGAGCACAGAGCTGGAGAACCTTTCACAAGGAGGTAACTTGAAGCACTGGCACTCTCCCTCGGAGCCAGCCCCCTTTTGTAAGGGGAGAACATGCAGGATTGGCTGAACACAGATTGGGAACTTCATTGGTAATACTCTGGTCTCCAACATGTCTGCCCCCAGCACAGGAGACATACTTAGCTGTTAGCACACAGCTTTAGCCAGCTTCTCTCTCTGACACACTATACTGTGTCACCACCAGAGGACCTTATCGCAGCGATCCCCGCCGCATCGCCCGGCTCTCCAGACCCTCGGACCCCGTCCGGGAGGACCCGTCGCCAGCAGCTCCCTGCTGCCGCAGCCGTGCCAACCAACAGGACGGTAACCCGCGGGAGCACCCGCCGGAGGTAAGGCTCCGGAGCCTGACAACTAATTACTCACTATCGTTTATAAGTTAGGTATATTGGGCGGGATGTACCAAAGGCAGAAATGCGGCTATAAAAACAAACTTAAATGCCATATTTAGAGTTTTGCAAGCATTTCCATATGTACCATGCTAGTACCCGGTGGTTAACGCCATCTTTAGATGGCATTACCCAATAAAAGCCTATGGGCTTCTTATCACATTTTCCTGAGAGGGATCCAATCAGATCCCTCCCAGCATGCTCTGTTGCGTGCGTGTTATCAAGCGTATGTGCTGAAGGACTCCCGGGTCATAAACCTGGAAGCCCTGAAACTGTAGTTACTGTATTATCAGGAGAGCTGTCCTTTGCAAGTCTAATCACATTTCTAGGTACATACTGGTGTTATTAATGCTGGTATGTACCTGACAAGTGGCAGGATGCTTTGCATCACGGATGCCCAGTCTATCTAGCAGTTGCACATTACAGAGCTGCAGGGAGGCCCTATCCTCCCTTAGCTTTCACTGGCTGCCTGCTAAACACAGCCACAGCCTCCCTTCTCCCCTAGCCAGTGCTCTCTGTGCCAGTAGCTGGTGACCACCTCACTCATGGTCCCTACATTTGCCCTCTTGCTGTTTATACAGGATAAAAAATATAACCAAAAGTGCGCAATACATGTCACGATAGGCAGCCGTTACACAATAACAAGGGAACACCACATCTCTAAATGGATACTGAACAAGAAAAAGTTTGTTGTGTACACAGGCGCCTTACGTGACAAAGATGACAAATGGCATAAGTGTTTATAAATAAAAACACAATTTATTCCAGAAATTACATAAAAACATGAATGACATAAAGACATGAAATATATTGCACTGATCCCAAAATAGTTCTCACCCTCTCTTAAATTTGCAGTGGGCAGATAGCTTTTAAGGCAAAAAAAGCAATCAAGTCCCGGTGGAATTCAGATGGCACCACCGCAAAAGGCTTTTTTTTCTTTTTGAGGCAGAGTAGGGAGTCCAGCAGTACACTCACAAGAGGATATCCATATCGTCCAAACGATACCCTTGCTGTTTATAGCCGTGTGAAGAATTCAAAGTGTGAGAATAACAAGTGTGCTTATAATGTAATAGCTGAGATAGACTTACACTGGACTTATACTGAAACGGAAACTGAAGGGGAAACATCTTACAGCTACAACATATGAACTGTATCACAACTTCAAATGTCCAGTATGTTCCTTCCTAACACCCTGCAATCCTCCCTCTGTCTGTGATCACTATACAATCATATTGAGTTTAAGAGCATTTGTAATATTATGATTTGCTCAATTGCAAATACCTTTGTTCAGTGAGAAATAGTTAATGAAGATATACTGGGTTATAATGCATAATCAAACACAATGTATTTTATCACCTTTTATTAGCTAAACATTTGCCTCACTGGTAACCTGTGTTAGTTAACCATAGTTTATATACTTGCTAATCCAGTCTAAATTGCCACCGTCATATCCACTAATTTCTAACACAATCTACTTTATAATAAATGTTTGCATTGATCAAACTTTTGCTTGAAACTATATAACTGCCGTTGAAAACTTACATTACCTGCATTTCTGCAATTCTTCTGCTCTGTCTCTCATCCAGCCACAACTCCAGTTTTCAATTTTCCACCTAATTTTACCTCATTCACACTAAGGGGGGTCATTCAGACCTGATCGCACACTAGTATATGGAGTGTTTGAAAAAATGCAGGTGTGTCCAAGCATTTGCAGGGCGGGTGTCTGACGTCAATTCCAGGCAGTGGCGTCACCGGTTGTGGTGACACCCGGTACGCGCTCGCGGCAAAAAAGGTGCGTGGCCGACAACAAAGGGGCGTGGCCTCACTGGGGCATTACTCCGGGGGCGTGCCCAACATCTCTGGAGATGTAGGGCTGTACTGAGTTGCCCCCGGAGACAGTCTACCAGCACTGTCGGCTCCTCTTCTATGACAGGAGCCGGGTGCTGTAGCAGACTTTCACACAGCAGCGCTCGGCTCCTGTCACTGCGGAGGAGCCCACAGTGTGGTGTCACCCCTTAGTAGGCGTCACACCCAGGTGCGGGCTGCACCCCCCGCACCCTGCTTGTGACGCCACTGATTCCAGGCCCAGACAGGCTGATGTGATCACAGTGGCTGAGTAAGTTCTGGGCAATTCAGAAACTGCACAAAACTTTTTTGTGCCGCTCGGCTGCACATGCGATTGCACACTTGCAAAGCAAAAATACACTTACCTATGGGTGGTGACTATCTGCTCGCAGCAGTGCAAAAAAACCCTAGCCAGCGATCAGGTCTGAATTAGGCCCGAAGTCCAGGCTGACAACAACTCTCCCCAACACTCATCCTATATCATAAAAGCCAAGGCTGCTCCTCTCAAAAGTTATGTGCGCTGGCGGCCACTGGAGGCCGCCACAGGGACCATATGATTCCCACAGCTCAAACTGAAAGTAAAACTGCAGGTAGATGTTATAGCCTCCTAACCTGCTGTTGGTTATATTAATAATACTGAGCTGACTGTTTTACACTTGCTGCATACAGAGAAAGGGGTCTGGGGAGAGAGTGGGGGTAGGAACACATAGGGACCTGGGGTTGGAGATTGGGGTAGGGGCAGATAGGGACTGGGGAGAGAGGGGGGTAGGGGAAGATAGGGCATGGGATGAGAGACGTGGGGGAGGGGTTGAGTTAGATAGTGACTGGGGAGACACACTCCCAATGTACAGTGCATCCCCACCATATACTGTTCCTATATACACTGCTTCCAAAACCTCTTCCATATTCTGCACCCCCACCATTTACTGTCCCTATATACACACTGCACCCCAATAGCCTTCCATATAATGCCCCTATATACAGGGCACCCCATCCTCCATATAGTGCCCCCACCAACTACTGCACACTCTGCACCCCCTCCTCCATATACTATGCTGCAACCCCAGTTACTTGCCATCCTAGGACCTAGCAGCAGAGGGAGAAGGTGAATCAGTCTAGCAGGAAGAGGTGGGATCCTGTGTTGGGTGAGCAATGCGGTGACTAGGAGGAGGAGGGGTCAGTGCTGGGGCTGTAGATGATGTGGGAGAGGAGGAGGCAGATAACCGGCTCAGCTGCTTTATATATATACTGTGCATTGAGAGAAAGATGGGGTCCTGTGCTCGCCCCTCCCACACCCTGCACAGGCATGCCAAGACCCCTCCAGCCAGCTGCTTGTGACTACTGGTGTCTTTTACCCCCCCCAGACCCGTTGGGAGCTCTGCGGGCACTGAGGAGCTTACACGTGCCAGTACTGGTGTATATGGTGCAGCATCATTATAGCCTGCCCATTACAGATATACAGCATCTATAGTTATAAAAGCATAACACTACACACACCAGTGACGTGCGGTGAGGTGAGGTAGGTTAGGCAGAGCCTTTCCTGTCATACTAACGTATAGGTCAGAGTTTTGAATATATAAGTATATGAAAATTACAAAAAATATATTAGAAATATCTTCTTTATATTATTGTAATCATTTTTGTAGTCAATAATCTGGAGTAAAAAGTCAATGACAGCCTATCTTTTCTGCACATCTCTGATCAAAATTCACCAAATTTCCAGCAGTATACAGTGTACTGCTGTACCTGTGTATAATGCCCACATGCACCCTTGGGCTCATATTTTGCGTATAAATATGGCTCTGGTACTAGCCAGTGCCTCCTGAGCGATTTACTTCACCGCACGTCCCTGACACACACACTACACACACACATGCGCGCGCGCGCGCGCACACACACACACACACACACACACACACACACACACACACCATGGCAGAGCTCCGGCTCCCAGCAGCAGGACTTCCAGAAACCCAGCAGCTCCTGTGTGAGTAGTGACCACCCTCCTAATAAAATCTGCCCCTGGTGTCCATCATTAAGATGGGCTTTTAACTACATAATCCTTTATTCTTCACCCTGGCACCACCTCTATCCTTCTTTCCTAGTCTCCTACATCACCTCTCTCCACTCCTGTCTTTCATTCTCCTCTCTGTTTTCCTTCGCCTCTTCTCCAGTCACCCCACTGTCATTCACTTCTACCCCACCATGGGCCCTCTATCTCAACACTTAGCCCTTATCCCCGCCTCCTCTCCTTGTCCCCTCACCTTCATCAGTATCACACTGTACCCCCTCTCTGCCAGACTCCTGCAGTTTACCTTCCTAGCTCAGGAGCCAGCACCTTCACCACACCCTCTGGTAATATTAATAATACTGCCTTCCAAAACAATCTCACCTCAATGCTACAGGTACCCTAATAATCTCATTCGCATATCTCGCACAAACTCATAACCCCTATCGTGTCCCTTCTGGGATGCCAGATTTGTTTGTAACAAACTGGTCCCCACACATGACCTTTCCATCTCCAACTCCTGCAACTCCTAACCATTACAGAAACCTGGATTACCCCTCTGACACCACTACTCTTGTTGTTCTCTCTGCTGGGAATACTACAGTTTGACCCCCCCTTCCCCCGACCTGGGAGTTGCCATGGTGGTGGGGTTGGGGTCCTTTTACCCTCTAGCTACTCTTACCCCAGAAGCATCCCTTACATTCCATACATTTGAGGTCCATGCTGTACGTCTCTTCCAGCTTGTTCATCTTTGAGTAGTTGTCATTCACCATCCCCTTAGCATTTCCTCCAAATTCCTTGACAATTTTGGTTCCTGGCTTCCCCTCTTCTGGCATTTTGTCACAACTGAGGGCTGGTGTTGGTAGCGGGAAGCCTCAGTTGTAGGGGCTGATGGGTACCTGAACTTAGGAGGTGATATGGGACTCCTAGACATGCGCAGGGGCTGCAGTACCAATGCCCGAAGGCGTGACCACGACAACTGCAAGTAACTTTAAGGTTTTTATTAAATAATAAAAGTCATAGAAGGGGCAACAAAACAATAACCATCAAAGAAAGTCTCTGAGTTCCTACTGGTTTGAGACCAGTAATAGGGGTTGGCTTAAGTGCTTTATGATGCTAGACATCGTAGGCAAAGCATTAAGTAATGCTAGGGATCGCAGAGATAGCACTTGATAATAGTAGTGAATTCTTGAAGACAGTGAGAGCAAAGTACCGCTGGAGAGGAGCTGCTGGAGGCCAAGGTATACACTCTGCCAACGCAGGGTGCAATAACAGTAGCGTTAGGCTGCACCAGAGTGTAATCACAGGAAAGTCCAGCTACCACACAGAGTGCAATCACAGGAGAGTCAGGCTGCATTGCAGAATATAATCACAGGAAAGTCAGGCTGCACTGCAAAATATAATCACAGGGGAGTCAAGCTGTACCACAGAGTGTAACCACTGGAGGATCGGGCTGCACTGCAGAATGTGAACACAGGAGAGTCTCTAATGAAGCTGAAGACTGGATTCACTGGAAGACAATTGAAGCACTGACAATTTCCTGGGTGCTGGCACAGGATATTTATACCTGCTGAGAAGCAGGCATTGGTTGACAATTATCCCAGGCTTCAGCAGCACAGCAGATTGGTGGAAGAGTAACATGTGATTACATCCAACATGGCTGCGCCCATGACAGAGTTTGAAGGGGAAAAGAACCATGTGCCAAACAGTAATGGCGGCGGAGATAGCAGCAGTAGAAGACTCCACATTCTCCCACTCATGCACAGCGGCACACAGAGGACACGACACTCAGCTTCCATGTGGCAGGATCACGGGCGCGGCGGTGACGGCCGCAGTGGGGCTGAGAGCACCAAACTAAAGCTGAGTGTAAACACTGAGAAGGCCGCTGAGCCAGCACTGCAGGTAACACCAGATAGAATGTAAAACAAAACATAGTTACGACCCGGCCCTGGCACGCTGAGCCAATCTCAGGAGACACCTAACTGTTAGAAAATGGTGTCCAGTTACCCGGATCGTGACAGCACCCCCCCCTCCTTCCCTTTAGAAGTTGCCTCAGGACACGTTCCGAGGAAATCTGGCATGGAAATTCCGGACCAATCCTCAGGACATAGCCCTTCCAATCATTCAGATATTGAAGATGACCATATCTGAGGCGTGAATCCAGGATCTTGGTGACCTCATACTCAACACAACGTTGAGTCTGGACTTTGGGAGCAGAGGGAAGCGCTGAATGAAAGCGAATCACTGGTTTCAAAAGGGAAATATGGAATGTCTTATGAACTTTCAGAAATGGAGGTAGCTGAAGCTTGTAAGCCACTGGATTGATGACTTGTTCAATCAGGCAAGGTCTGATATAGCGGAGGGCAAACTTCGTGCTAGGAACCCTCAATCTTAGATTCTTTGTAGACAGCCAAACACGATCACCAACTTTAAGGGCAGGAATTGCCCTACGCTTGTTATCCGAAAAATCTCTTGTACCTGGAGGATGCATTCAAAAGAGCTGCTCGAATGTTCTTCCAGTTATTTGAAAACTGCCGAAGCATGATTTCAGCTGCAGGCACCGATGTTGTTGGAAGAGGTTGGATCTCTGGAACTTTTGCGTGAAACCCATAGTTGGTGAAGAATGGCGTGGAGGAAGATGAAGAATGATACTGATTGTTCTGGCAAAATTCAGCCCACGGGAGGAGTTTAACCCAATCATCCTGGGAAGAGGATACATAGATACGGAGGAAGGCCTCCAAGTCCTGATTCATCCTCTCAGTTTGCCCATTGGTTTGAGGGTGATAGGCTGTAGAGAATTTCAACTTGACTTGGAGAGCCTGGCAAAGACTTTGCCAAAACTTGGCCACAAACTGAACACCTCTATCGGAAATTATCTCCTCAGGAAGACCGTGTAATCTATACATCTCTTGAATGAAGACTTGTGCCAACTTGGAAGCTGATGGAAGACCGGTGAGAGGAATGAAATGAGCCATCTTGGTGATCCGGTCAACTACCACCCAGATGGTGCTGAATTTATTACACATAGGGAGATCAGTGATGAAATCCATAGATAAATGAGTCCACGGATGATGAGGAACAGATAACGGGACCAGTTTCCCAACGGGTGACTGGCGAGGCACTTTGTGTTGAGGACATTTTGGGCATGATGCAACAAACCCAGTAATGTCCTTCAGGGTCGGCCACCGGTATGATCTGGAAACAAATTCTAAGGTCTTCTGAATGCCTGCGTGTCCGGTGAAGAGAGAGGAATGTGCCCAATGCAGGAGTTTCCTTCTGAGAGCTGGCTTTACGAAACTTTTCCCTGATGGGGTCATAGAGTACATCCTCACTGTGGAGAACGCCACTGGATCAATAATATAATGCTTGTCAGTAGACTCAGACTTATTTTCTTGCTCCCAAGAGTGGGAAAGGGCATCAGCCTTATGATTCTGTGACCCAGGAAAAACTGTAGTTTGAAGTCAAATCTAGAGAAAAAGAGTGCCCACCTGGCTTGACGAGGGTTAAGACATTGATCGTTTTTTAAATACTAAAGATTCTTGTGATCCGTCAGAATGGTGATGGTATGAGAAGCTCCTTCTAACAAGTATCTCCACTCTTCCAGCGCAAGTTTGATAGCCAAAAATTTCTTGATCACCAATGGCATAGTTACGCTCGGCCGGAGAGAACTTCCAAGAGAAAAAATCACAGGGATGTAGATGACCATCATTGGCTCTTTGAGACAGGGTTACACCCACTCCGACAGAAGAGGCATCCACCTCCAGGGTAAAGGGTGAGCTAGTATCTGGCTGTTTTAATACTGGAGCAGAGATAAACCTCTGTTTTAACTGATGGAAGGCTTGAACGGCTTCTTCTGACCACTTGGAAGGGTTAGCACCTTTCTTTGTTAGCGCAGTAATTGGTGCTGCAATAGTGGAGAAGTCTCTAATAAATTTCCTGTAAAAGTTGGCAAAACCTAAAAATCTCTGGATGCCTTTGAGCGTTACAGGAATCGGCCAATCTTGAATAGCTTGAAGTTTCTCGGTATCCACCTCCAGATCAGAACCGGACACAATATACCCTAGAAATGGGATGGATTTGACTTCAAAGACGCATTTTTCCAGTTTGCAATACAGGTGATTAGTATGGAGACGGGACAAAACCTCTTTCACCCAGAACTGATGTTCCTCCAAATCATTCGCAAAGATAAGGATATCATTGAGATAGACCACAACATGTTGATAGAGAATGTCTCTGAAGATGTAATTCACGAAGTGTTGGAATACCGCTGGAGCATTGAGGAGTCCGAAAGGCATGATGAGGTATTCGTAATGTCCGTCACCGGTGTTAAAAGCGGTCTTCCACTCATCACCCTTCCGGATACGGATGAGATTATAAGCACCCCTCAAATTTAACTTTGTAAAAATGGTGGCTCCACTGACACGGTCAAATAGCTCGGTGATAAGCGGCAGAGGGTACCAATTTTTCACTGCGATGTCATTCAGCCCCCTGTAGTCAATACAAGGCCGCAGGCCGCCATCTTTCTTCTTTACGAAGAAGAAGCCTGCGCCCGCTGGAGAAGATGAAGGCCGGATAAACCTTTCAGCCAGATTTTCCCTAATATACTCTTCCATGGAGTGGGTCTCAGGCAATGACAATGGGTACGTGCTTCCACGAGGAGGAGTTTTCTCTGGAATGAGATCGATAGGGCAATCCTATTCTCTATGGGGAAGAAGAATATCAGCTGAGGACTTGCTGAATACATCGGTGAAATCCTGATATGGAGAATGTGGAACATCAGGAGACTTAGAGGAAGATTTGCAGACTGGAAGCACTTTATGTAGACATGTCTCAGAACAAGAAGGACCCCGTGCCAGTATTTGGGTAGTCTTCCAATCAACTTGAGGGTTATGCAAATGAAGCCATGGGAGGCCTAGAACCACAGGATGAGTGGCCTTTGGGATTACCAGGAAGGAAATCAGTTCTGTATGCAGAACCCCTACTCTCAGACGGATAGGTAGGGTCTTGGAGGTAATCACCGCATCAGAAATCTTACTACCATCCACGGCAGTTAAAAAAATAGGAGATGACAGTCTCTCAGTGGGAAGAGACCACTGCTTAACACACTTCTCAGTTATAAAGTTTCCGGCTGCTCTAGAATCCAACAAGGCAATAAGATTCTTGGTACGTTGAGCCACCTGAAGGGAAACTGAGAGGTTGCAGTCACTTGAAGACGGAGAGGAATTCATTACTCCTAGCTGACCCTCTCCTTGGCGGGCTAGGACTTGGAGTTTCCCGGACACTCAGGACAGGCGTTAATGAGGTGGGAAGGTGCAGCACAATACAGGCAAATACGATGAGATAGACGTCTTCTACGCTCAGCTGGGGACAATCGTGAGTGACCTATCTGCATAGGTTCATCCTTGGGCGGAGATGGTTGACCAGGAGGAGGAGCAGAAGGAGTCTTAGGAACTGTTGACCTGCCTCGCTCTATAGCCCTTTCGCGGAACCGTAGGTCAACTTTAGTGCAGAGCGATATGAGCTCATTCAATTTTGAAGGCAAGTCTCTAGTAGCGAGCTCATCTTTAATACTTTCAGACAGACCATGCCAAAAGGCTGCATAGAGAGCTTCCTCATTCCAGGAAACTTCAGATGCCCAAAGTCTGGAATTGAACTAAATACTGGCCTACAGTTTGTGTCCCCTGACGTAGCCGGAGGATTTCAGAAGAGGCTGATGACACTCGACCTGGCTCATCAAAGATGCGTCCAAAGGTTGCCACGAAGTCAGAATAGGATGACAGAGTATCTGATCTTTCCCATAAGGGTGATGCCCAATCGAGGGCGGAGCCACTAAGGAGGGATTTGATATAAGCAACTTTAGTGCGATCTGTAGGAAAACTGCCAGGTTGCAACTCAAAGTGGATCTCGCACTGGTTTAGGAAACCCCTGCAGACTTTTGGGGATCCATCATATTTAGCAGGTGTCGGCAAGTGGAGACGTGGAGCAGAAATGGGTATGGTGGGTGGGGATACAACCGTAGGTACTGTAGTCGGCACACTGGACGCCCCTGACCCGTGATGGTTGCCTGAATTTCATCTGGCCGGGAGGAGAGGTCCTGAAGACATCGGATAACATGGCCTTGTGCAGCCTCCTGATGTTCAAGGCGGGCTGCCAGTTCTTGCATCGGCCTAGTCCCTTGGACTTGATCTACGACCGGCTCCGTTAGGTCAGGCTTACTGTCACAACTGAGGGCTGATGTTGGTAGCGGGAAGCCTCAGTTGTAGGGGCTGACGGGTACATGAACTTAGGAGGTGAGATGGGACTCCTAGACATGTGCAGGGACTGCAGCACCAATGCCCAAAGGCGTGACCACGACAACTGGAGGTGACTTTAAGGTTTTTATTAAATAATAAAAGTCTTAGAAGGTGCAACAAAACAATAACCATCAAAGAGAGTCTCTGAGTTCCTACTGGTTTGAGACCAGTAACTTAGGGATAGGCTTAAAATGCTTTATGATGCTTGAGATTGTAGGTAAAGCATTAATGTGATGCTAGGGATCGCAGGGACAGCACTTAGCTGTAATAGTAGATTCTTGAGAACAGTGGGAACAGAGTACCACTGGAGAAGAGCTGCTGGAAGCCAAGGCATTCACTCTGCAAATACAGGGTGCAATAGCAAGAGAGTCAGGCAGCACCACAGAGTGTATTCACAGGAGACTTAGGCTGCACTGTAGAGTATAATCACAGGAGAGTCAGGCTGCAGTGCAAAGTATAATCACAGGGGAGTCAGGCTGTACTGCAGAGGGTATCCACAAGAGAGTTTCTAGTGAAGCTGAAGACTGTAATCACTGGAAAGACAATTGAAGCACTGACCATTTCCTGGGTGCTGGGACAGGATATTTATACCTGCTGGGGAGCAGGCATTGGCTAACAAGTAGACACAGGCTCCAGCAGCACAGCAGATTGGTGGAAGAGTAACATGTGATTATATCCAACATGGCTGCGCCCATGACAGAGTTTGAAGGGGAAAAGAACCATGTGCCAAACAGTAATGGCGGCGGAGACCGCAGCAGTAGAAGACTCCACGCTCTCCCACTCATGCACAGCGGCCACAGGGATGGCGGCGGCGGCCGCAGCACACAGAGGACACCACACTCAGCTTCCATGCGGCAGGATCACGGGCGCGGCGGTGAAGTCCGTAACGGGGCTGAGAGTGCCAAACTAAAGCTGAGTGTAAACACTGAGAAGGCCGCTGAGCCAGCACTGCAGGTAACACCAGATAGAATGTAAAACAAAACATAGTTATGACCCGGCCCTGGCACGCTGAGCCAATCTCAGGAGACACCTAACTGGTAGAAAATGGTGTCCAGTTACCCGGATCGTGACACATTTCCTTTATCTTTGGTGATTTCAACATCCCAATTGATATCCCCACAAAATCCCCAACCTGTAAACTCCTTAACCTCACATCTTTGCTTGGTCTCTACCAGTGGACATCCTCGCCCTCCCATGTTTATGGGAGCTCACTGGATATGGTATTCACTCACTATTGTGATATTTCTGATTTCTTCAATTCCCCTTTTCCCCTTTCTGACCACCACCTGCTCTCTTTTAACTTATCTCTCTCTGCTTTCCCGTCTCTACCTCCTAAGGCTACCGCCACTAAGTACAATATTGAGGCTATTTACACCACTTTATTATTCTTCCTGTTCAACTCATTTCTATATACTATTCTCTCTCTCTCTCTCTCTTGCTCTCTCACTCTCTCTCTCTTTCTCTCTCTCTCATGCCCTGAACAAACCACGTCCTTATATAATGCATCCCTTTCTTCTGCTCTTGACTCTGCAGCTCCACCAACCACTATTCACCTTCGCAGATCAACAGCTCAACGCTGGCACAACAAATGCAACAGACATCTACAAAAATGCTCACGTACTGCTGAGCAACATTGGAGGAAATCACGCTCTAAGGCAGACTTCCTCCATTTCAAACTTATGCTCTCATTCTTCAGTGCTGCCCTTTCCCTTGCTAAACAGTCACACTTCAAGAACCTCATCTCCTCCCAGTCTTCCGACCCCTGTCACCTCTTTCAACTCCCTCCTCTGCTCACCACCACCGCATCTCCCCTCCTTACTGTCTGCCCTTGACTTTGCAACTTACTTCATATCCAAATTTGACTTCATACGTCAGGACATCACAGCCCACCAGAGCATCAGCAACCAGCCATCAAGAGACCGCCAGTCAGCATACCGAAGTGAGAGTTACGGCATTGAGATGCCCGGAGGGGAAGGGTGGTGAGCGCAACAAGCAGCTCACTATGCTCGGCACGCTGCCGGCTCGGCTATGGGTTTAGTGGACACCCACAAGTGGGAATAGTCACTGCTAGACTCCCTGCCGACTGTTGGGATTCTCAGGGGTTGGGATGTAGGGTGAGGTATTGTGACCACTGGTCTCCTGACTGACAGTCACATAACTACATCCCCTATAATACCTACAGCCACAGTGCAACACATTGTTGGGTTCTTTATTTATTAGGAATGTTCCCAGATCCTCAAGTGCTTTTGATCTCGATATGAATTTCTTTAAAAGTTGATGAAAACAGCTAAAATCATATAAATTGGAAATGTTTGTGTTCATATAGTATTATTAACATCAATAAAATGGCACTGCAACCCATTTTGAATGGTGCTGTGAGCCTGATCTTCCTTGCCAGCCATTCAATGTCTGCCATATCACTCTGTCAGTCCCTCCATTGGCTACTGGTACTCTACCGTATTCATTATAAAATGCTTTTACTTACTGTACACATAATACTACTAACAAAACTACACCAAAATACATCTCTTCACCTCCCAACCCAACCCTTCCTCCCTACACACTGAGCGGTAGGGGGCTGGACGGTGGCGCGGTCCGGCCAACGCAGGTGTGGCCGAACCGTTGGGGGGGGGGGGGCGGAAACTAGAGGAGAGTCCTATTGTGCTTGATAGGGCATTCCACAGAGTGGGTGCAGCCCCGAAAAGAGTCCTGCAATTGTGAGAGGGAGTGAGTTAAGTGTGTGGATGAGAGACACAGATCTTGAGGGTCATTCTGAGTTGATCATAGCTGTGCCAAATTTAGCACAGCTACGATCATCTTCCCTGGCATGCGGGAGGGACACCCAGCACAGGGCTAGCCCGCCCCGCATTTCAGTGCCGGCCCCCACCACCACCCCTCCTGAACAAATACAAAAGCATTGCACAACGGCTTTTGTATTTCAGGAGTAACTCCCAGCCAGCGCAGTTCCTGCGGGAGTTGTTCATCGCTGCCGCTAGCCGCAGTGGCTGTGTGACGTCTCAAATTTAGCAGAGACGTCTCACGCAGCCGCTGTGGCCATCGGCAGCGATAAACAACTCCCAGCCAGCTGCAGGAGCTGCGCTGGCCGGGAGCTACTCCTGAAATACAAAAGCCGCTGTGAAATGCATTTGTATTTGTGTGTGTGTGTGGGGGGGGGGGGGGGGTGAGGAGGCGGCACTGACATGCGGGGCGGAGTAGCCCTGTGCTGGGTGTCCCCCCGCATGTCAGGGAAGAGGTTCGTAGCTGTGCTAAATTTGTCACAGCTACGATCAACTCGGAATGACCCCCAAGATCTGTGTCTCTCATCCAAACACTTTACTCACTCCCTCTCACAATTGCAGGACTCTTTTGGGGCTGCACCCACTCTGTGGAATGCGCTATCACGCACAATAAGACTCTCCTCTAGTCTCCAAACCTTCAAGCATTCCCTGAAAACTCACCTCTTCTGGCAAGCTTATCAAATTCCAGTGCCACCCACATAACCTTCAGAAGGTGTGCTATCTAATTACATCCCCTCTGTGCAATCCACACACATGCTCTCAAATTTTCTCTTTATTCACTTTCACATCCTCCTGACCACTGGCCAACATTGCTGTGTGACTACTGTATATCATACAGCCCACCAAGAACCTTTGAAATCTGGATGGACTATTATGCAAAACATTGTACCTATCCTTGTGTATCAATGTCTACTTCCCTAAATATTGTAAGCTTGCGAGCAGGGCCTTCCTACCACTATATATGTCTGTTATTACCCAGTTTTGTTTTTTCACTGTTTTCAAGTGCAAAGAGCAACGGAATATGCTGCACTATATAACAAACTGTTAATAAATAAATAATACATGTATTAGCAGGTGTTGTTATTGCAGAGTTTTATACAGTAGGCACACTCAAGCTATGAACATTCCAGCTACTTAACCAGTAGTGTTGTACATACTGGTTCTCATAGAACAAAGTTTCACGCAAAGTATAATTCTACACAGCTCACAAGCTCACAGGTAGTTGTGCAGGATGCTGGAATAATGGGGTTTCTCATGTGCTGACCAGAATTCTCTCTCCTGCCATGTCACTTCTCACACAGTCTCAACGTACTAATGAACTGAAGTGACCATGCATACAGGAGCCTGTGATGATGGGTGGCAGAGCAGAGATAGATGACAGTTGAACGGGTGTGGTTCATCAAATCGACAGTGTCTAGGTTGACAATGTTTAGGTCGACCACTATAGGTCGACAGTCACTATGTCGACATGGATGGAAGGTCGACAGGGTTTCTATGTCGACATGTGCTAGGTCGACAGGTCTAAAGGTCGACATGAGGATTTTTTTTTTTTGGGGTGTCGTTTTCTTCGTAGAGTGACCGGGATCCCAAATTAGTGCACTGCGTCCCCGCGCATGGCTCGCTTCGCTCGCCATGCTTCGGGCATGGTGCCTTCGTTCCGCTACCGCTTCGCTCGGCACACTTTACCGTTCCAATCGTAGTCCACGTGGATCGTTAAGTATGAAAAAATTCAAAAAAAAAAAATGTGAAAAACTCATGTCGACTTTTAGATCTGTTGACCTAGCACATGTCGACCTAGAAACCCTGTCGACCTTCCATCCATGTCGACCTGGTGACTGTCGACCTATAGTGGTCGACTTAAACATTGTCGACCTAGACACTGTCGATTTTCAGACCGGATCTCCAGTTGAACATGTTCTGCTTCCCCAGCTCTTCTCTATCATCTCAAGGCTCATGTTTGCATGGTAACTCCATTAGTCCATGATTATTGGTCTCCATGTATCTGTCCAATGGTAACCTCTACTCCCCAGTAAAATACAAATGTCACATGGTCTTAGTGTTTCTTTGGATACGTGTATATAAGTAAGATGCTTATTTAATGATTTGTACATTAAAGTAAACCAAGCCTTATTACTACATTGGGGGTTGTAGACTGAATGTCTATGAATACAATGGCTGAAGTTGGACATCACCTTTAAAAATATGTTTTTGTTAAAATTGCTTTAATATTTATATAATTATGGCCTCAATGATCAGACAGGAATATTTGGCTGTTATTAATATCTTTTTCCAAGTTTAAACTTATGCCATTAAAATTTATATTATCAGTCC
This sequence comes from Pseudophryne corroboree, assembly GCF_028390025.1. Lineage (NCBI taxonomy): Eukaryota > Metazoa > Chordata > Amphibia > Anura > Myobatrachidae > Pseudophryne > Pseudophryne corroboree. The sequence goes on from NC_086453.1 coordinate 259,598,446, forward strand.
CATAAATTACTGTACCTATTATTTTCCAGCCCACACACATATTTGACAATTGGAGTCCAGTCAAAGGCATCAGCGTCCTTCCTCAGCCACTTCTGCAGTTCTCTGCGATTTTGCTCAAGAAAATCGGAGGTGATTATGTTGTTGAATACTTCACAAGCAGAGAGAAGGTGGTAAATTGTTGGCCCAGCACCGAAATCGATTAGTGTGTCTCCTTTAACACGACCTTAGGAATAGAACACAAATCAAATTTAAGATCTATGAAACAGAAGTGTGATGTAAATTCATTGTACTTACTTGCAGCACTGATACTCCTGCTAAAGGTTTATTAATAATTTAAAATGTAGGTTTGAGGGAATTTCCTACTGTTATTTCACTTACACAGTATGTTCGTGAACAAAATGCAACTGTTTTTAGCTATAGAGACACTGTGTTATAGTTTTTTTCCTACTGTCCAGAGTTGTGCTGTACTATGGAAAAAGTAATAAAAATCTGCTTTTTTAACTTTTTGTAAGAGAAAAGTTCCCTAATAGGGTTGGATTGGTCCACAGGTATACTGGGGAAATCATTGGTGGGCACCACCCACTTCTCTTTGGGTGGAGCAGGATCATGGATTAATTTATTTTATTTCTATGGAAATTACACCAAGACTGCCAATCAAAGTAGGTTGACCTACATACCTCTGCTTCCCCATCCCCCCTGTATAAAGGGGAAATGTTCTTATATGTCCTTTCTAATGGTTGGCCAAGTTCCTCTGTGGTGGGTGACCCCACTCCCTCCGGTGGCTAAACACACCCCTTAAGCTTGGGCCCCCAACAATGCATTGACTGGTGTGCCTTTCATGCCATTGTCCAACACGACCTAATGATATTTGGTACAGGACTAAAAAGAGATCCTATATTTCTAAATATACTACTCGTACAAGTTAAATGAACATTGACACATAACATTAAGTAATTCAGAATACAATATGGGTTTAATTTCAATGTTTCATAATTTAAACCAGAACTTTCACACCTAGATAAACCCTCTTTTTTCAACTGCAAACAAGTTAATGTTGAAGTTTCAGTGGGTTGGGGCAACTAGCACTGATGCATCCTGCTCTGTAATAAAAAATGTTTATTTCAGTGGTTCCCAAACTGGGAGCCATGGCACCCTGGGGTGCCTCTGGGAATATGCAGGGGTACCTTGGGTTGGTGGTCCAGGACCAACTCAAATTATTTATGAACAATGTAATAGGTATAACCAGTGCTATTGGCTTCCAATCAGTGGCGGCTCTAGAGGAGGAAGCCACTGCTTCCAGTCATAAAATATGTGGACAAACATTTTTTTTCTGTATTGCTCAACAATAAACTTTTGACCTAGGGGTGACGTGAATTTTTTTTTGCTACTCTACGGCAAAATTACTCAAAAAAGTGTGTGCCAAAGCATTTTTGCTACAGTAGTTTTGGTTCTAATTTGTCATCTGGTTTTGGATTCGGTTTTGAATTTCGTCCGTGGCTGGTTTTGGTTTTGTATTGTTTCCAGGAATTGACAAAAAAAGCTAAAATCACATAATTTGTGCTTTTCTATGTTCCTAGAGTATCATTAACCTCAATAACATTAATGTCCACTAATTTTCAGTCAATTTTGACCACCTTATACTGTAGCTCATAATTTTGCTTTCATCTGCATCAGGCCAAAGGCTGCAGCGAGTTGGTTGGTTACTAAGTGATAGAGCATCGGCACAAACACACGGCAGTTTATAGCATATCTAAGAAACATTGCCAAACAGCAGCATCAGGAATGAACAGTGGTGCAAGATGGAATTGTCCTTGAACAAAGTGAAGTAAGTCGCACTGGAGTACAGCGTACTGGGGTGCAGGGCAGAGAATAGTATAAATAACCTAGACAATATATTTTTTACTTTTTTTGAATGCCAACTCAGCTCACAATGAGTAGAGTCATAGGATTTTTAACTAAGCACACTAGGGAAAAGTACACCAAACAGTACAAACAATAAATCTATATGTTTTTTTTTGTTTTTTTTTATTTTTTTAACTCACAGCTCAGTTCAAATTGTGTGGAGTCACAGTACTTTGAAAAAAGTGCACTAGGGTAAAGTGCACCAAACAGCATAAACAATAGAACTTAACTGCATGTTTTTAAATTTGTTTTTATTTTTTGAACTCACAACTTGGTTCAAACTGTGTGGGGTCACAGGGCTTTGAACAAAAGGGGTCATTCCGAGTAGATCGAATGCTGCAGTTTTTCACAGTGCCGCAATCAGGTAACTACTGTGCATGCGTATGCACCGCAATGTGCATGCGTGTCATAAAGGTACAAAGCGGATCATTGCTGAGCTATGGATTTAACAAAGAATACGTTCGCACAGCCGTTCGCAATGAGATTGACAGGAAGAAAGCATTTGTGGGTGGCAACTGACCGTTTTCTGGGAGTGTTTGGAAAAACGCAGGTGTGTCCAAGCATTTGCAGGGCGGGTGTCTGATGTCAATTATGGGACCAAAAAGACTGTAGTGATCGCAAGGGCTGAGTAAGTTCAGACCTACTCAGAAACTGAACAAAATATTTTTGCAGTGCTCAGCTGCAAAGGTGTTCGCACACTTGCAATGTGAAAATAAACTCCCCTGTGGGTGGTGACTATGCATTTGCACGGCTGCTGAAAACAGCTAGCGAGCGATCAACTCAGAATGTCCCCAAAATACACTAAGGTAAAGTGCGCCAAACAGTACAAACAATAGATTTATTTTTTTTACTTTGCAGTTCAACTCACAATTAGTGATGTGCACCTGAAATTTTTCGGGTTTTGTGTTTTGGTTTTGGGTTCGGTTCCGTGGCCGTGTTTTGGGTTCGGACGCGTTTTGGCAAAACCTCACCGAATTTTTTTTGTCGGATTCGGGTGTGTTTTGGATTCGGGTGTTTTTTTCAAAAGACCCTAAAAAACAGCTTAAATCATAGAATTTGGGGGTCATTTTGATCCCATAGTATTATTAACCTCAATAACCATAATTTCCACTAATTTTCAGTCTATTCTGAACACCTCACACCTCACAATATTATTTTTAGTCCTAAAATTTGCACCGAGGTCGCTGGATGGCTAAGCTAAGCGACCTTAGTGGCCGACACAAACACCTGGCCCATCTAGGAGTGGCACTGCAGTGTCATGCAGGATGGCCCTTCAAAAAAATACTCCCCAAACAGCACATGACGCAAAGAAAAAAAGAGGCGCAATGAGGTAGCTGTGTGACTAAGCTAAGCGACCCTAGTGGCCGACACAAACACCTGGCCCATCTAGGAGTGGCACTGCAGTGTCACGCAGGATGGCCCTTCCAAAAAATACTCCACAAACAGCACATGACGCAAAGAAAAATGAAAGAAAAAAGAGGTGCAAGATGGAACCCACCCTTATGTTGTAAAAACAGGACATGCACACTTTAACGAACCCATCATTTCAGCGACAGGGTCTGCCACACGACTGTGACTGAAATGACTGGTTGGTTTGGGCCCCCACCAAAAAAGAAGCAATCAATCTCTCCTTGCACAAACTGGCTCTACAGAGGCAAGATGTCCACCTCATCATCATCGTCCGATTCATCACCCCTTTCACTGTGTACATCCCCCTCCTCACAGATTATTAATTTGTCCCCACTGGAATCCACCATCTCTGGTCCTCGTGTACTTTCTGGAGGCAATTGCTGCTGGTGAATGTCTCCATGGAGGAATTGATTATAATTCATTTTAATGAACATCATCTTCTCCACATTTTCTGGAAGTAACCTCGTACGCCGATTGCTGACAAGGTGAGCGGCGGCACTAAACACTCTTTCGGAGTACACACTGGAGGGAGGGCAACTTAGGTAGAATAAAGCCAGTTTGTGCAAGGGCCTCCAAATTGCCTCTTTTTCCTGCCAGTATACGTACGGACTGTCTGACGTGCCTACTTGGATGCGGTCACTCATATAATCCTCCACCATTCTTTCAATGGTGAGAGAATCATATGCAGTGACAGTAGACGACTTGTCAGTAATCGTTGGCAGGTCCTTCAGTCCGGACCAGATGTCAGCATCAGCAGTCGCTCCAGACTGCCCTGCATCACCGCCAGCGGGTGGGCTCGGAATTCGTAGCCTTTTCCTCGCACTCCCAGTTGCGGGAGAATGTGAAGGAGGAGATGTTGACGGGTCGCGTTCCGCTTGACTTGACAATTTTGTCACCAGCAGGTCTTTGAACCTCTGCAGACTTGTGTCTGCCGTAAAGAGAGATCCAAGGTAGGTTTTAAATCTAGGATCGAGCACGGTGGCCAAAATGTAGTGCTCTGATTTCAACAGATTGACCACACGTGAATCCTGGTTAAGCGAATGAAGGGCTCCATCCACAAGTCCCACATGCCTAGCGGAATCGCTCTGTTTTAGCTCCTCCTTCAATGCCTCCAGCTTCTTCTGCAAAAGCCTGATGAGGGGAATGACCTGACTCAGGCTGGCAGTTTCTGAACTGACTTCACGTGTGGCAAGTTCAAAAGGTTGCAGAACCTTGCACAACGTTGAAATCATTCTCCACTGCGCTTGAGACAGGTGCATTCCCCCTCCTTTGCCTATATCGTGGGCAGATGTATAGACTTGAATGGCCTTTTGCTGCTCCTCCATCCTCTGAAGCATATAGAGGGTTGAATTCCACCTCGTTACAACCTCTTGCTTCAGATGATGGCAGGGCAGGTTCAGGTGTTTTTGGTGGTGCTCCAGTCTTCTGTAAGCGGTGCCTGTACGCCGAAAGTGGCCCGCAATTCTTCTGGCCACCGACAGCATCTCTTGCACGCCCCTGTTGTTTTTTAAATAATTCTGCACCACCAAATTCAAGGAATGTGCAAAACATGGGACGTGCTGGAATTTGCCCACATATAATGCACGCACAATATTGCTGGCATTGTCCGATGTCACAAATCCCCAGGAGAGTCCAATTGGTGTAAGCCATTCTGCGATGATCTTCCTCAGTTGCCGTAAGAGGTTTTCAGCTGTGTGCCTATTCTGGAAAGCGGTGATACAAAGCGTAGCCTGCCTAGGAACGAGTTGGCGTTTGCGAGATGCTGCTACTGGTGCCGCCGCTGCTGTTCTTGCAGCGGGAGGCAATACATCTACCCAGTGGGCTGTCACAGTCATGTAGTCCTGAGTCTGCCCTGCTCCACTTGTCCACATGTCTGTGGTTAAGTGGACATTGGGTACAACTGCATTTTTAGGACACTGGTGAGTCTTTTTCTGACGTCCGTGTACATTCTCGGTATCGTCTGCCTAGAGAAGTGGAACCTAGATGGTATTTGGTAACGGGGGCACACTACCTCAAGAAATTGTCTAGTTCCCTGTGAACTAACGGCGGATACCGGACGCACGTCTAACACCAACATAGTTGTCAAGGCCTCAGTTATCCGCTTTGCAACAGGATGACTGCTGTGATATTTCATCTTCCTCGCAAAGGACTGTTGGACAGTCAATTGCTTACTGGAAGTAGTACAAGTGGTCTTCCGACTTCCCCTCTGGGATGACGATCGACTCCCAGCAGCAACAACAGCAGCGCCAGCAGCAGTAGGCGTTACACTCAAGGATGCATCGGAGGAATCCCAGGCAGGAGAGGACTCGTCAGACTTGCCAGTGACATGGCCTGCAGGACTATTGGCTTTCCTGGGGAAGGAGGAAATTGACACTGAGGGAGTTGGTGGTGTGGTTTGCGCGAGCTTGGTTACAAGAGGAAGGGAGTTACTGGTCAGTGGACTGTTTCCTCTGTCGCCCAAAGTTTTTGAACTTGTCACTGACTTATTATGAATGCGCTGCAGGTGACGTATAAGGGAGGATGTTCCGAGGTGGTTAACGTCCTTACCCCTACTTATTACAGCTTGACAAAGGCAACACACGGCTTGACACCTGTTGTCTGCATTTCTGTTGAAATACTTCCACACTGAAGAGCTGATTTTTTTGGTATTTTCACCAGGCATGTCAATGGCCATATTCCTCCCACGGACAACAGGTGTCTCCCCGGGTGCCTGACTTAAACAAACAACCTTACCATCAGAATCCTCCTTGTCAATTTCCTCCCCAGCGCCAGCAACACCCATATCCTCATCCTGGTGTACTTCAACACTGACATCTTCAATTTCACTATCAGGAACTGGACTGCGGGTGCTCCTTTCAACACTTGCAGGGGGCGTGCAAATGGTGGAAGGCGCAAGCTCTTCCCGTCCAGTTTTGGGAAGGTCAGGCATCGCAACCGACACAATTGGACTCTCCATTGGGATTTGTGATTTCGAAGAACGCACAGTTCTTTGCTGTGCTTTTACCGCAAGTCTTTTCTTTTTTCTAGCGAGAGGATGAGTGCTTCCATCCTCATGTGAAGCTGAACCACTAGCCATGAACATAGGCCAGGGCCTCAGCCGTTCCTTGCCACTCCGTGTCGTAAATGGCATATTGGCAAGTTTACGCTTCTCCTCAGACGCTTTTAATTTTGATTTTTGGGTCATTTTTTTACTGATCTTTTGTGTTTTGGATTTTACATGCTCTGTACTATGACATTGGGCATCGGCCTTGGCAGACGACGTTGATGGCATTTCATCGTCTCGGCCATGACTAGTGGCAGCAGCTTCAGCGCGAGGTGGAAGTGGATCTTGATCTTTCCCTATTTTTTTAACCTCCACATTTTTGTTCTCCATATTTTGCGCACAACTAAAAGCCACCACAGGTATACAATGTAGATGGATGGATAGTATAGTATTACTTATACTTATGGACGACGAGTGACGACACAGAGGTAGGTACAGCCGTGGCCTACCGTACTGCTGCTTAGTGCTTATATATAAATATAATATACTGTATAACGGACCTGGTGGACAGTGTCAGCAGCAGACTGCTAAACTAGTATGAAGAAAGAAAAAAAAAACACCACAGGTATACAATGTAGATGGATGGATAGTATAGTATTACTTATACTTATGGACGACGAGTGACGACACAGAGGTAGGTACAGCCGTGGCCTACCGTACTGCTGCTTAGTGCTTATATATAAATATAATATACTGTATAACGGACCTGGTGGACAGTGTCAGCAGCAGACTGCTAAACTAGTATGAAGAAAGAAAAAAAAAACACCACAGGTATACAATGTAGATGGATGGATAGTATAGTATTACTTATACTAATGGACGACGAGTGACGACACAGAGGTAGGTACAGCCGTGGCCTACCGTACTGCTGCTTAATGCTTATATATAAATATAATATACTGTATAACGGACCTGGTGGACAGTGTCAGCAGACTGCTAAACTAGTATGAAAAAAAAAAACCCACCACAGGTATACAGTGTAGATGGATGGATAGTATAGTATTACTTATACACTGTACTTATGGACGACGAGTGACGACACAGAGGTAGGTACAGCCGTGGCCTACCGTACTGCTGCTTAGTGCTTATATATAAATATAATATACTGTATAACAGACCTGGTGGACAGTGTCAGCAGACTGCTAAACTAGTATGAAGAAAGAAAAAAAAACACCACAGGTATACAATGTAGATGGATGGATAGTATAGTATTACTTATACTTATGGACGACGAGTGCACTGACGACACAGAGGTAGGTACAGCCGTGGCCTACCGTACTGCTGCTTAGTGCTTATATATAAATATAATATACTGTGTGTATAACGGACCTGGTGGACAGTGTCAGCAGACTGCTAAACTAGTATGAAGAAAGAAAAAAAAAACACCACAGGTATACAATGTAGATGGATGGATAGTATAGTATTACTTATACTTATGGACGAGTGACGACACAGAGGTAGGTACAGCCGTGGCCTACCGTACTGCTGCTTAGTGCTTATATATAAATATAATATACTGTATAACGGACCTGGTGGACAGTGTCAGCAGCAGACTGCTAAACTAGTATGAAGAAATAAAAAAAAACACCACAGGTATACAATGTAGATGGATGGATAGTATTACTTATACTTATGGACGACGAGTGACGAGTCGACACAGAGGTAGGTACAGCCGTGGCCTACCGTACTGCTGCTTAGTGCTTAATTATATATATAATATACTGTATAACGGACCTGGTGGACACTGCAGTGTCAGCAGACTGCTAAACAAACTAGCATGAAGAAAGAAAAAAAAAACACCACAGTGTTTTTCAGGCAGACAAACGTATACTGGACTGGTGGTTACTGTCAGCAAAACTGTGCACTGTACTCCTGCTATAACTGCTCCCCAGTCCCCACAATTAGGCAGTGTGAGCAGTGCACTCAGCACAGATATATCATGCAGCAGTGCAGCACACTGAGTGAGCACAGATATGGTGGAGCGTTTTTTTTCAGGCAGAGAAGCAACGGATTAAACTCAAAACCCTGCACTTTACTCCCTAACAGCTGCTCCCCGTCCCCAATCCTCCCCGCAATTATAACTAACTAAGTTCTAATATAATACAACGGACTCGGAGAGGACGCCAGCCACGTCCTCTCCCTATCAATCTCAATGCACGTGTGAAAATGGCGGCGACGCGCGGCTCCTTATATAGAATCCGAGTCTCGCGAGAATCCGACACCGGGATGATGACGTTCGGGCGCGCTCGGGTTAACCGAGCAAGGCGGGAGGATCCGAGTCGCTCGGACCCGTGTAAAAAAAAGGTGAAGTTCGGGCGGGTCGGATTCCGAGGATCCGAACCCGCTCATCACTACTCACAATGTGGCAATTCAAAGCGCTTTTATTTTATTATGCACATGAATAAGAAACACACAGGAGTACAGCGCACGTTCGTTGTGCAAACTGAAAATAATACTTTTTTTATTATTTTTTTACTTTTTCACAACTGACAATGACAATACACACCAAAGTGCTGCTTTTGAACACATAAACACTTTAGATGGACACAACTCAGCCAATTTAACCAGCAAAGTACAGCACAGCACACAGCAGTGTGTCATATACTATACACAGCACAGCCACTTTAGATGGACACAGCTCAGCCATTTTAAACAGCAGAGTACAGCACAGCACACAGCAGTGTTCCCCTTGTATACTCTATACACACAGCATAGCTGCTTGTTATGAAACTGGACACAGCAAAGTCAATTTAACCAGCAGAGTACAGCACAGCATAGAGCAGTGTGTCATACACTATAAACAGCACAGCCCCTTTAGATGGACACAGCTCAGCCAATTTAAACAGCTGAGTACAGCAAGCACACTGCAGTGTTCCCCTTGTATACACTGTACACACAACACAGCCACTTGTTATGACTCTAGACAAGGGAGTAGCTACCATAGGTATAGGGAGTGCAGCTGCTATGGTGCCCAGAGCTTAGAGGGATCCCCCTTCCCTGTCACAGTTACATGCGTCACATACATTTTTCACCATTGAGTAGTACATAGGAGCTCTTTCAAACTTTAGCCTTGGGGCCTATAATAAATCTAGTTATGCCCCTGGACCTGTTCCTTCTAATGTGGTATAAAATGAACTGGCGTGCATTATAAACGTTACATAACATGTACTGGGGCACTGTAATGTGCCACAATATGAAGTGGAGGCACTGCAATGTGACATAATATGAACTGGGGACACTATGGTATACAGGTTGAGTATCCCATATCCAAATATTCTAAAATACGGAATATTCCGAAATACGGACTTTTTTGAGTGAGAGTGAGATAGTGAAACCTTTGTTTTTTGATGGCTCAATGTACACAAACTTTGTTTAATACACAGAGTTATTAAAAATATTGTATTAAATGACCTTCAGGCTGTGTTTATAAGGTGTATATGAAACATAAATGAATTGTGTGAATGTAGACACACTTTGTTTAATGCACAAAGTTATAAAAAATATTGGTTAAAATGACCTTCAGGCTGTGTGTATAAGGTGTATATGTAACATAAATGCATTCTGTGCTTAGATTTAGGTCCCATCACCATGATATCTGATTATGGTATGCAGTTATTCCAAAATACGGAAAAATCCCATATCCAAAATACCTCTAGTCCCAAGCATTTTGGATAAGGGAGACTCAACCTGTAATGTGAATTGGGGGTATTGTGTTGCATAGTGTGTACTGGCAGAAGCTACATGATCTAGGGCATTACTAGTAATCATAAAATAAACTAGGGCACTACTATGGTGCATAAGATTAACTAAGGCACTACTATGCTTTAGGAAATTAACTACAGTAGGGCAATATTATCGGGCATAAAATTACTGGCGCAAAGTGTATCTTTTGAAAAATTGGTACAGGGGCCCCTTCAAAATGTTGCTATGGGATCCACAAAGTTCTGGATATGCCTCTGTGTGTATATATATATATACACACACACACACACACACACACACACACACACACACACACACACAGTAGAATGGTTTTACTGACATGTTGAAGAGCATTTGCTGTAATCTACCTAGAAAGTATGAATCAATTGGTAATAACTACATGCATAAAATGTTAAGGTAAAAATAAAAATATAATGCCCATTGTTATCCTAGATGCACTGTTAGTATGTATAGGATTGTATGTATATATTTATACATACAGTACATTTCTATAACATCAATTACATCTACATGTATACTTAATATTTAAAATGTTTCTGTGCAAAAAAAAGAAAATAATGACTAATGGGTTTTTTCTGTGTTTGCTAAATATGTTTAATACAATTTTATTTAGCTGGACCACAAGCTTTGTTATGTTTGAGACGAAAACATAAATAATCAGGTCTCTGCAAATGTAAAACTTTGTAAGTAAGAGTGCTGCCTTATGGAACATCGTAAGTCAGTGGTTCTCAAAGCACCCCAAAGTCCAGGTTTTAAGGCTATCCATGCTTAGGCACAGGTGATTTAATTAGTACCTCAATCAGTTTGATTATACCATCTGTGCACAAGCAGGGATATCCCTAAAATCTGGTCTGTTGAGGGTGCCTTTAGGACCATGTTTGGAAACCACTGCCGTAAATAATGCTTCAAAAGAGAATCGGTTCATACATACAATAACTGATTTTATATATATATATATATATATATATATATATACACACAGTTCAGTAACTGCAAATACTGTATCTGGGTTATATTGTAGATTATTGTACATCAATTGCAGGGTAGTTTACATTAGCTCCTTAAATAAAATGTCACATACCACAAAGCCTAATTAAAGAACAAATTCTTGAGATGCTAATCAGATTAGAAAAATCTTAATTTTTGGATTTGTAGCTGAAACCTGTTTTATACATTCAGTCAATTCTTTTAAGTACAATTCTATTTGCTTTAAACAGAAGGCAATACATTTAGTTTTCTTTCAGCAAGTTTAATACATTTATGCAAGGTTACATGCTTTTAATAATGATTATGCTATCAAGTAAGTCTTGCCACATTCCTTAATACTGTAGCTTAATGCTTTACCTGGCGCAAATGTTTCATGAAGATTCCGTAATACAAAGTTTGTCCATTCTCCAGTGAGAACTCCCTGCCCTGGAGCATAGTATGTCTGAAAGTAATCTACTGGGTTAAAGTCATCAATGTAAGTTTGGGATGTAGAGTAAGGGGTATCCATGCTGTCGTTTATGGATCACACTACGTATGCTGGCTTCGCTTAGGCACTGGTGGATTGCTACTGGTATACAGTTTGTACTTTGATCCTTTCAAATGAAATTATAACCAACACATGATTACATGTGGGATAGGCTAAAATTGATATAAGATGTTAAACAGCTCTGATGTTCTTCACAGTTAAATTATTTCTTAGCTGTAGGCTACTGTATCAGGTCAGTTAAGGTTGTATACTGTAGTTCTATAGTTCTATGTTCCCTTTCTTTGTATATTATAGAATTGCCGCCCCCCACACACACTTTTTTCAACAGGGACATAAGGCGCATTCCTCGTGGGGAAGGGTCATAACAAGATTGATCCCATTCTATGATGCCCCTTCCCATATTATATATATAATAAAGGGTATTGTAACTGAATAACAACAAGCTCTCAAGTTAAGTGCATGAATGTGGTATAAAGGGGATTTGTGTCCAAATCCATTTTCTTGCAGTGGTCTATACATGTGTGTGTATAATATATATATATATATATATATATATATATATATATATATATATAACACACACACACACACACACACACACACACACACACATGCAAGAAAATGGATTTGGACACAAATCCTCTTTATACCACATTGAGAGCTTGTTGTTATTCAGTTACAATACCCTTTATTAAATAAGACATTTCAATTTACTGCCATACCCAGGATTCAAACCTATAACCTGTTTATTCTAATCAAACACCCTACTCATTGAGCTATTTGATCCTGTATAAAAACTATGAACACTATATGAAGCTACTAATACTTTGTAAAAAAATAATCAGCATTGCAATTGAGCAGATCTATGTAGCATGCAGCCATGCATCCAATCTCTTGCAGCCACACACTACACAGATCTGCTCAGCTGCAATGTAGATCATTGTTTCATAAAGTACAAGGCAAGCTTCAAATCATTAGAATTCTATAGCTTATTATGCTCTAGCTTTCTATGCAATGGCAGATAGCTCAATGAATAAAGTGTCTGACTGCAGTACCACAGGCAATGGATTTGAATACTGTGTATATCAGCATCTTGAAATGTAATAAAGGACAGTGTGACTGAATAACAAAGAAATCTCAAGTTGAGTTCATGAATGTTGTATAAGTATTAGCGACAGAAGTGGTCAGTGTAGGAGACAGCGGCGGTCAGGAGATGCTGGTCTTCAAAAAAGGGAAAGCTACAAGAGAAGGCAATTAAAACAGACTTACGAAGAGACAATTGTCAGACAGAGAGGGAGTGGGTGCTTTTCCCACCATGGTATCGCTCCAGCACACTGACTATTACCTGTAACAATACTTGAACCTATCTGGTAATAGAATTTCTGAGATATTGGTTACATGCGTGTGCAAAGACATGGTTAGCTGCTAAGCCACATCAAGGCTTCTCCGAAATCAGCAGTCCTAACACTACATAATAGCAGTGCTCACATTGGGCCATGTGATTTGTCTACAGTGAGGCCTCATGATAACGCCTCATACAAAACCACTTCCAGACTGAGGGCTAGCTTACCTGAGAGCCACCCCAAGGATCTCCTATTAGCACTACAAGGACCAGCAAGCTACTCACATGCAATGCCTTCTCACACATGCAGACAAACAGTTGTAGCTGCTAAATCATTCCTAGAGATAAATATATCAGGTGCTATAAAAGGTGAGGGGTCACAACAAACAGCAAACAGAGAGGGGGGGTGCTATATCCCCCCTGGTATCCCAACCAGCACACCAACTATTACCTGTAACAATACTTGAAACTATCTGGTAATAGAATTTCAGAGATATTGGTTAAATGTGTTTGCAAAGACATGGTTAACTGCTGAGATGTGTCAAGGCTTCTCCGAATTAGACAAATCACATGGCCCTATGAGGGCACTGCTATTATGTAGTGTTAGGACTGCTGATATCGGAGAAGCCTTGACGCTGCTCAGCAGCTAACCATGTCTTTGCAAAAGCATGTAACCAATATCTCTGAAATTCTGTTACCAGATTGTAAACAAATGTAAAATCTAAGGAAGCGCTTAGCTGGAATGTGTGTGTCAGTTGTTACACCTTTTCAAAAATTTTTACCCTTCGATACTTCTGAGTAAACAGCCGTGGGTGATTGGCTGAGAAACGCGTCTAGAATATACCCCTATCCAGCCAAGTGATGTAGACGGAAGCACTGGGAGGCGGCAAGTCAGCTCCCTAATGCCGGGTGCCTGCCAGCCAAAGACCGTGGGACAGGAACGTCCAGTACTGCCGCCGGGCATAGCCGCTAAAGCACAGCCTGACCTGAGAAAAACAACACACACTAGCAAATAATCTGTGATGGGGACGCCCGCCAGAGCTGCCGCACACAGCCAGACAAAAGGGAGATCCAGAATAGGAGGAACTGATTCGGTAAGCTCAAACTACTTGAGTATAATTGATGCACCTCATATGGGTATCAAAATCGTGACTTTATGCAATACTCCCCACTAATTCCAGCGGGAGGATTCGGCTAGTCTTACTAGACCTAAATGACAAAGTAATTAACAAAGAATAATGGTGGTCTGACAAAAGGATCCTTTGGATAAGTCTGGACTTGTTATCATAATTAAGTAGGTGAGAAGTTATATATACACCCCTGGAGGCTGTGTGAATAATTGTAATATGGCAGAGACTGCTACAAAAGAAAGGAGAACTGTGGAAGCATCTATACTATAAGTCTGCATGTTCAATCTGGAACTGTGTCAAGTAACATAGTAACATAGTATCTAAGGTTGAAAAAATAAATTTGTCCATCGAGTTCAACCTATTTGTGGTCTCCTATGCAGGATTATTTGGTATAAAATTTTGACTGATGTTGATGACTGGAGTTACATTTTACCCCTCTTTTTTATAATAACCATAGTGCGTGACTATGCACCGTAACCCTGGATATCCTTATCCATTAGGAATTTATCTAATCCATTCTTAAAGCTGTTGACTGAGTCGGCCATTACAACTCCCTCAGGCAGGGAATTCCAAACACGTATCGTCCTTACCGTAAAAAAGCCTTTACGCCGTATTGTGCGGAATCTCCTCTCCTCTAACCTGAGCGAGTGTCCATGAGTTCTCTGTGTTGATCTAACCAAAAACAGGTCCTGCGCAAGATCTGTATATTGTCCCCTTATATATTTGAAGATGTTGATCATGTCCCCTCTTATCTCTTCTTTTCCAGTGTAAACATGCCTAGACTTGCAAGCCTTTCCTCGTATTCCAGCGTTTCCATACCCTTAATTAGTTTGGTCGCCCGCCTCTGAACCTTTTCTAGCTCCAGGATATCCTTTTTGTAGTATGGTGCCCAGAATTGTACACAGTATTCAAGGTGTGGCCTCACAAGTGTTTTATATAATGGGAATATAATACTTTTGTCCCAAGCATCAATTCCCCATTTTATGTATGCTAATATCTTATTAGCTTTCTTTACTGCAGTCCTACTTTGGGTACTACTGCTTAGTTTGCTATCTATGAGGACACCTAAGTCCTTTTCCAGTACAGAATCCCCTAATTTTACCCCATTTAGTATGTAGGTGTTTTTTTTGTTCTTGTTACCACAGTACATTACCTTACACTTGTCTGTATTGAAGTGCATTCTCCATTTCGCTGCCCAAGCTTCTAATTTAACTAAGTCGTTCTGAAGCGACTCAGCATCCCCCTCCGCATTTATAACTTTACACAATTTGGTATCCTCTGCAAAAATTGACACCATGCTCTCTAGACCTTCTGTTAGGTCGTTAATGAAAATATTGAACAATAGCGGTCCT
Organism: Pseudophryne corroboree; assembly: GCF_028390025.1. Lineage (NCBI taxonomy): Eukaryota > Metazoa > Chordata > Amphibia > Anura > Myobatrachidae > Pseudophryne > Pseudophryne corroboree. Next base: position 259,613,822 of record NC_086453.1, read on the forward strand.
AATACTGAGCCTTGCGGCACACCACTTAGCACTTCAGTCTAATTTGAAAAAGATCCATTAACCACAACGCGCTGCTCTCTATTATCTAACCAATTTTTGACCCAAGTGCAAATTGTGCTTCCTAGCCCTGTTTCTTGTAGCTTGTAGATAAGTCTCATGTGGGGTGGTCTTCAGTATGCCGGCTGTCGGGATCCCGGTGCACAGTATACCGGCACCGGGATCCCAACAACTGGCATGCTGACAATTATTCTCCCTCGTGGGGGTCCACTACCCCCTGGAGGGAGAATAAAATAGCGTGGCGCACGTAGCGCGCCACTGTGCCCGCAAGGGGCTCACTTGCGCTCGCCACACTGTCGGTATGCCGGCGGTCAGGCTCCCGGCACTGGTATGCTGGTTGCCAGGAGCCCGACCGCCGGCATACCATACTACACCCCTCAGGTGTTGTACAGTGTTGAATGCTTTGGCAAAATCTAAAAAAAAATTACTTCCACCTCTTTTCCCTGATCTAGGTTTGCGCTTACAGTTTCATAAAAGCCAAGTAAGTTGGTTTGACAGGATCTGTCCTTCATAAACCCATGTTGATTCCTTTTAATGACCTTATTGACTTCTAGGAACTTATGAATACTATTTCTTAGAATACCTTCCAATACTTTCCCCACTATAGATGTAAGACTAACTGGTCTATAATTACCTGGTTCAGCTTTACTTCCCTTTTTGAATATAGGCACTACTTCCGCTATACGCCAGTCTTTGGGAACCATACCTGATATTACTGAATCCTTAAAGATCAAAAATAGCGGTTTTGCAAGTTCAGAGTGAAGCTCCATTAGAACTCTTGAGTGAATACCATCGGGACCTGGTGACTTATTAATCTTTAAATGTTTTAATTGGTCACAGACTACTTCCTCACTTAAATAAGTACCTATCAGTGGGATATTCTCATTATTGAGCTTATGTGTTAGTCCCTGAATTGGGTCCTCTCTAGTTAATACTGTTGAAAAAAACTCATTTAGTGTATCCGCTATGTCATTATCATTTTTGCTTAAGACTCCAAACTTGTCTTTTAAAGGGCCTATACTCTCCTTCTTTAATCTCTTGCTATTAATGTATTTAAATAATTTTTTGGGATTTGCTTTGCTTTCCTTTGCTACTAGTTTTTCAGTTTCTACTTTAGCCACTCTTATTTCCTTTTTGCATATTTTGTTACATTCCTTATAATGCTGAAATGACTCTGCTTCTGCGTCAGATTTGTATATTTTAAATGCTCGCCTTTTCTTGCCCATAAGTTCCTTTATCTTTTTGTTAAGCCACATCGGTTTATGATTTTTATTCCTTTTTTTGCCGCTCGTAGGAATACATTTGAGAGTATTTTTAGCTAGCAGGAATTTTAGTACCTCCCATTTCGCCGTAGTATTTTTTCCTAAAAACAAACCTTCCCATTCAATATCCCTGAAAAATACCTTCATCTTTTCAAAATTTGCTTTGCTAAAGTTTAGAGTCCTAGTATAGCCAGTATAGGACTGTTTATGAAAACTGATATTGAATGTGACCATATTGTGGTTGCTGTTTCCTATGGGTTCCCCTACTATAATACCTGATACCAAATCCCCATTGTTTGTTAATACCAGGTCTAAGATTGCATTGTACCTAGTTGGTTCCTCAATTAGTTGAGCTAAGTAGTTATCATTTAGTGTGTTTAAAAACATATTGCCCCTAGCACTATCACATGAATCGTTTTTACAGTTTATCTTTGGATAGTTAAAATCTCCCATCACTACTATGTCTCCTACTCCTGCTGCTTTTTCAATTTACTTTAGTAACAATTCCTCATCAGATACGTTAACACCAGGCGGCCTATAGCATACACCCAATACTAACTTTTTTATTCCCTTTTCCCCGCTTGCAATTTCTACCCATAATGGCTCGACAGTGTCTACAGTCCCCTCCTGAATATCTTCCCGTATATCATGTTTTAAAAACGGCTTTACGTAAAGACACACCCCTCCACCCTTTTTATTTAGTCTGTCTCTCCTAAACAGTGTATAGCCCTCTAGATTGACTGTCCAATTGTGAGATTCTTCCCACGAAGTTTCAGTAATGCCTATAATATCATACTGTTTGCTTGCTGCAAGTATTTCTAGATTGCCCTTTTTACCAGTAATGCTTCTAGCGTTTACATACATACAACTTTGATAAAGCCCCTGTGGGAGGAGCGAAACGCGTCAGAAGCTTTGGATTTGGACCCCTGCTTGAATTGGACCCGTACTTTATTTCAGCTTTTATCCATTTGTTGCCGCTAAATAGTATTGCTGGAAGGAAAGAAGCCGCCCAGTGGTGCCTGCATATGGCACGTAGAGGTGTGGATCCGGGGAGCACAGAAGTCGTGCAAGACTCTTCAGGGCAGGTGCCAGTTCAGGTGCCGCTCTCCCTACATCCAGAAACCACCGTGGTAATTACTGGGATCCTCGTTCTGCTGACTGCATCAGCTATAGCCTCACGTAAGATACTGCTGGGAGCGGCTCTTACATAGCCAAATGTGTTGTATCGGATGGTTACTTTTGTAAAGGAACTATGATTTAAAGTAACAATTTGCGGATACTGAATCAATATACGGGTTCCACTGGCAGCTGTTACGAGTTAACTATTGACTTTTATTTATGGACTGAGTTATATATTTACAGAGATAGTCTATATAATTCTGTGCACAGATTGTGCTTAAGTCCACCTCCTTATAGTGTAGAACAAAAATTATATATCTACTTTTCTTATTCAAAGGTTTTTTATGTTATTAAGACCGGTCTCGTTTTATATTGTGTTATTTCTTCACTTACAAATAAAAATTTTTATTATACTAAATGAATAGAAGTTTTGATATCATTGTCAGCCATATCATATATTTTAGTGTATCGCAAGAGAGTAATTATTTGTGTTTGTTTTAAGTATTTCTAGTTTGCCCTTTTTACCAGTAATGCTTCTAGCGTTTACATACATACAACTAAGATAAGTATTTTCCCTTGAGTTAGGGACATCTTTCACCTTATGTAGCAGTGATGACCGGTAATCATCATTGGTTAGTGCTTTGGTAAAACCTCTTTTAGTACCCATGTTAGTACCCTTACCGCCTGCTCTTACCCTGCCCCCAACTTCTCCCCCATTTCGTTTACTACCGCCATCCCCACTATTCTCACTGCATGACCCGTAGTTTCTAGCTAAACCCTCCTCCCAGGCTCCTAGTTTAAAATCTCCTCCAACCTTCTTACCATCCTTCCCCCAGCACCGCTGCCCCCTCCTCAGTCAGGTGCAATCCATCACGACAAAAGAGATGGCGCCTGACTGAGAAGTCTGCCCAGTGTTCCAGGAACACAAACCCCTCTTTCCTGCACCAATCCCTAAGCCACACATTTACCTCCCTAATCTCCCTCTGCCTCCCTGGACTAGCGCGTGGCACGGGTAATATTTCAGAGAATATTACCTTAGATGTCCTTGCCTTAAGTTTCTTTCCTAAGTCCCTACAAGTCTTTCTTGAGGACATCCCACCTTCCGCTAACTTTGTCATTGGTGCCAACGTGCACCAAGACCGCCGGGTCTTTCCCAGCCCCTCCCAACAATCTATCTACCCGGTCCATGATGTGCCGTACCCGAGCACCCGGGAGACACAAGTATACAAATAGTATACTTGAACAACATTGTATCCTCTTGTTACAAGCTGAGACTGTGCTTGATACATGCAGTTGTGCCTAAAAGAGGATTATTCCAGTTTAGCTATTTATGGTGCTAATACGTCCATGTGCTGCATATATAATTCCTAAAGGAGAGTTTTTAAAGGGAGTTGCTATTATCGAGTATATGTGATTTTATATTGTGCTATTTGTATTGATATTAACTATGTTTGAATAAACAAAACCCTGATAATATTGGGACAACACTTTCAACTTCTTTTTCTATTACCAGATAGGTTCATGTATTGTTTTGTTATAGGTAATAGTCGGTGTGCTGGGAGGAAACCTGCTGTTTGTTGTGACCCCTCCCCTTTTCTAGCACCTGATATAATTATCTCCAGGAATGATTGAGGAGACAAGTGTCACAGCTGAAGATAGAAGTAGTTTATTATACAAGTTCAGACGGATGTATCGGACACCTGCTTCTTTCTTCGAACTTGATAAATACACTATTTGAGGATAGATCCAGTTCTGACTCCATTACTGAATTAGAGGTAAACTTTTGATAAAGGCCCCAATTTGAGCAAAAACATTAACAACAAAATCCTGAGTCTATGGTCTAGAATGACTATAGTTAATGGTACTAAAAAAAATTGTAGTGCATGCAATTGAATTGTAATAGATTACTGTAGTAATTTGAGTGTATCTTAGTTAATGCATGTTATGCTGAAGAATAATACTTATATCTATAAAGGGGATGTAGTTATGTGACCAGCGGTCAGGAGACCGTCAGTCACAATACCGACTATGGGATCACGCCCCCTCACAATCCCGACAGTCGGCATGCTGACTAACAGGGACTATTCCCGGCCCTGATATATGCATTCCTGTCAAGGAACATGGAAAAATGTTGGCTGTGGCAGTGCAGACACTGTCAGATGCAGCCGACCAATTATTATCATTCAAACATGCTGGACGATTTCAGCATGTCCGACAGACTGATAATTACTGCTTAGTCATGGCAATACACAGCCAGATCAGGGTGATTATTGAACAATGTATGTCCAGCAATAGTCTTGCAATAGTCTTGGGGGAGTTCAGCCATGGGTCCTTAGAATAATGGAGCCATTGGGCATCTGCCTATTAAGCCCATAGAAAGAGACAGCCCTGAACACTACACAACATAGCTTAATTGTGTAGGGTAAACATTCAAGTTGCCGGCTGTCGGGATTCTGGCGTTCGGGATACCAACACCGGAATCCCGACAGCTGGCAATGCCGGCCAAACAGGACTATTTCCACTCGTGGGTGTCCACGACACCCATAGAGCGGGAATGGAACCTCTGGCTAGCGCAGCTTACCACTGAGCCTGAAAGGGGCTTCGTTGCGCTCACCCCCCCCCTTCCCCACCGGGCATCTAAAAGCCAGGATCGCCGTGTCAGTATGGTGATGTGAACCCAACCCCTATAAAGCCAAGTAATACCTTTTGAAGTGTTTTCTCTATAAAAGGGGGTTAGACTATCTATGGAAAAAGGAGAAAAGAAGTTTAACATAAATATTGTTATTTCTTTGACATTGGTAACTCGAGTAACTGCATAACATACCTACCTTATCAACTACAATAGTGACATGGACAGGTCATAATAATCCTTAACACAGTCCTTATCATTAGGAGGACATTGATATATAAGATAGGCTTTCCCAAGCAAGCCTTGTATAAATTATAGCTTGAGTTGAGGCACCTAACTAAGGGCCTAATTCAGATCTACAACTCCAAGAAATGAAGCGCTGTCCAGATCAGTACATTTTTAAAACATACAACATTTATTATACATTACATACAAACATTAATCACACGGCCGGTGTATAACAGTAAATTAAAAAATTAAAAAAATATAAAATACATATAGAAAGGCTTGTGGCCACTCCTGAATAAATTTAGCTTGATTGCTGCACTAGTAATTATTAACAACATGTGATGGTATTAGCCGACAGATCATGACTTTAATTTTTGCTCAATGTAGATGGTAAAGCTCAAAGATGGTAAAAAGCTCAAAAAGCACCAAGGGTTAATGCCATGTAGCAATGGTGAGCTAGCAGTTCATGATATTTGTCAAATGGCGATGTTATGAATTCAAAGCATGTGCATGCAAACTTGGTTAGTAGCAGAAATTTTGTATTAGTGGTTTTCTATATAATCTCTTGGCAGAGATGGACTTATACTTATCAGTCCAGCGTGGCCACGCTATTAGATATCCAGCTCAACTTGTCTTCAGACCTCTGATCTAAATGCAGGGTGACGTCTCACTCCCAATAGCGCACTCCGGTCCTCACGTATACCCGCAGGATAGATACTGTGTCACAGCCATGAATAGCACTCCTCTCTACGGGTTTCTCTGCCTGTGTGCAGATCGGCGCAATCTACTATTTCTCTGGAAGAAGCCGCCGATCTGGGGAAAACGTGAAAGATACCTCGATGTGCTTCATAATCTCCAGTGACATTGTTCTTCTTCCGGCTAAAGATACCTTTATAAGCTTGATTCTCCATTTGTCTATAGTGAGTGTGGTACGCTCCATTTTGCGTATCTATCAAATCACGTTTAATAGCCCCCTTGATTTCATTGGAAACGGAATTTGAAATATTTTCCATGCACTAGTCATATCTATACAAGAATTTGTGTATGAGACTGTATTACTCTTTTTCCATGATGACCTAGTACATGTCGATCTAATGACTAGAGATGAGCGCCTGAAATTTTTCGGGTTTTGTGTTTTGGTTTTGGGTTCGGTTCCGCGGCCGTGTTTTGGGTTCGAACGCGTTTTGGCAAAACCTCACCGAATTATTTTTGTCGGATTCGGGTGTGTTTTGGATTCGGGTGTTTTTTTCAAAAAACCCTAAAAAACAGCTTAAATCATAGAATTTGGGGGTAATTTTGATCCCAAAGTATTATTAACCTCAAAAAACATAATTTACACTCATTTTCAGCCTATTCTGAACACATCACACCTCACAATATTATTTTTAGTCCTAAAATTTGCACCGAGGTCGCTGTGTGAGTAAGATAAGCGACCCTAGTGGCCGACACAAACACCGGGCCCATCTAGGAGTGGCACTGCAGTGTCACACAGGATGTCCCTTCCAAAAAACCCTCCCCAAACAGCACATGACGCAAAGAAAAAAAGAGGCGCAATGAGGTAGCTGTGTGAGTAAGATTAGCGACCCTAGTGGCCGACACAAACACCGGGCCCATCTAGGAGTGGCACTGCAGTGTCACGCAGGATGGCCCTTCCAAAAAACCCTCCCCAAACAGCACATGACGCAAAGAAAAAAAGAGGCGCAATGAGGTAGCTGTGTGAGTAAGATTAGCGACCCTAGTGGCCGACACAAACACCGGGCCCATCTAGGAGTGGCACTGCAGTGTCACGCAGGATGGCCCTTCCAAAAAACCCTCCCCAAACAGCACATGACGCAAAGAAAAAAAGAGGCGCAATGAGGTAGCTGACTGTGTGAGTAAGATTAGCGACCCTAGTGGCCGACACAAACACCGGGCACATCTAGGAGTGGCACTGCAGTGTCACGCAGGATGTCCCTTCCAAAAAACCCTCCCCAAACAGCACATGACGCAAAGAAAAAAAGAGGCGCAATGAGGTAGCTGTGTGAGTAAGATTAGCGACCCTAGTGGCCGACACAAACACCGGGCCCATCTAGGAGTGGCACTGCAGTGTCACGCAGGATGTCCCTTCCAAAAAACCCTCCCCAATCAGCACATGATGCAAAGAAAAAGAAAAGAAAAAAGAGGTGCAAGATGGAATTATCCTTGGGCCCTCCCACCCACCCTTATGTTGTATAAACAAAACAGGACATGCACACTTTAACCAACCCATCATTTCAGTGACAGGGTCTGCCACACGACTGTGACTGATATGACGGGTTGGTTTGGACCCCCCCCAAAAAAGAAGCAATTAATCTCTCCTTGCACAAACTGGCTCTACAGAGGCAAGATGTCCACCTCATCTTCACCCTCCGATATATCACCGTGTACATCCCCCTCCTCACAGATTATCAATTCGTCCCCACTGGAATCCACCATCTCAGCTCCCTGTGTACTTTGTGGAGGCAATTGCTGCTGGTCAATGTCTCCGCGGAGGAATTGATTATAATTCATTTTAATGAACATCATCTTCTCCACATTTTCTGGATGTAACCTCGTACGCCGATTGCTGACAAGGTGAGCGGCGGCACTAAACACTCTTTCGGAGTACACACTTGTGGGAGGGCAACTTAGGTAGAATAAAGCCAGTTTGTGCAAGGGCCTCCAAATTGCCTCTTTTTCCTGCCAGTATAAGTACGGACTGTGTGACGTGCCTACTTGGATGCGGTCACTCATATAATCCTCCACCATTCTATCAATGTTGAGAGAATCATATGCAGTGACAGTAGACGACATGTCCGTAATCGTTGTCAGGTCCTTCAGTCCGGACCAGATGTCAGCATCAGCAGTCGCTCCAGACTGCCCTGCATCACCGCCAGCGGGTGGGCTCGGAATTCTGAGCCTTTTCCTCGCACCCCCAGTTGCGGGAGAATGTGAAGGAGGAGATGTTGACAGGTCGCGTTCCGCTTGACTTGACAATTTTGTCACCAGCAGGTCTTTCAACCCCAGCAGACCTGTGTCTGCCGGAAAGAGAGATCCAAGGTAGGCTTTAAATCTAGGATCGAGCACGGTGGCCAAAATGTAGTGCTCTGATTTCAACAGATTGACCACCCGTGAATCCTTGTTAAGCGAATTAAGGGCTGCATCCACAAGTCCCACATGCCTAGCGGAATCGCTCCGTGTTAGCTCCTTCTTCAATGCCTCCAGCTTCTTCTGCAAAAGCCTGATGAGGGGAATGACCTGACTCAGGCTGGCAGTGTCTGAACTGACTTCACGTGTGGCAAGTTCAAAGGGCATCAGAACCTTGCACAATGTTGAAATCATTCTCCACTGCACTTGAGACAGGTGCATTCCATCTCCTATATCGTGCTCAATTGTATAGGCTTGAATGGCCTTTTGCTGCTCCTCCAACCTCTGAAGCATATAGAGGGTTGAATTCCACCTCGTTACCACTTCTTGCTTCAGATGATGGCAGGGCAGGTTCAGTAGTTTTTGGTGGTGCTCCAGTCTTCTGTACGTGGTGCCTGTACGCCGAAAGTGTCCCGCAATTTTTCTGGCCACCGACAGCATCTCTTGCACGCCCCTGTCGTTTTTTAAAAAATTCTGCACCACCAAATTCAAGGTATGTGCAAAACATGGGACGTGCTGGAATTTGCCCATATTTAATGCACACACAATATTGCTGGCGTTGTCCGATGCCACAAATCCACAGGAGAGTCCAATTGGGGTAAGCCATTCCGCGATGATCTTCCTCAGTTGCCGTAAGAGGTTTTCAGCTGTGTGCGTATTCTGGAAAGCGGTGATACAAAGCGTAGCCTGCCTAGGAAAGAGTTGGCGTTTGCGAGATGCTGCTACTGGTGCCGCCGCTGCTGTTCTTGCGGCGGGAGTCCATACATCTACCCAGTGGGCTGTCACAGTCATATAGTCCTGACCCTGCCCTGCTCCACTTGTCCACATGTCCGTGGTTAAGTGGACATTGGGTACAACTGCATTTTTTAGGACACTGGTGAGTCTTTTTCTGACGTCCGTGTACATTCTCGGTATCGCCTGCCTAGAGAAGTGGAACCTAGATGGTATTTGGTAACGGGGGCACACTGCCTCAATAAATTGTCTAGTTCCCTGTGAACTAACGGCGGATACCGGACGCACGTCTAACACCAACAAAGTTGTCAAGGACTCAGTTATCCGCTTTGCAGTAGGATGACTGCTGTGATATTTCATCTTCCTCGCAAAGGACTGTTGAACAGTCAATTGCTTACTGGAAGTAGTACAAGTGGGCTTACGACTTCCCCTCTGGGATGACCATCGACTCCCAGCGGCAACAACAGCAGCGCCAGCAGCAGTAGGCGTTACACGCAAGGATGCATCGGAGGAATCCCAGGCAGGAAAGGACTCGTCAGACTTGCCAGTGACATGGCCTGCAGGACTATTGGCATTCCTGGGGAAGGAGGAAATTGACACTGAGGGAGTTGGTGGGGTGGTTTGCGTGAGCTTGGTTACAAGAGGAAGGGATTTACTGGTCAGTGGACTGCTTCCGCTGTCACCCAAAGTTTTTGAACTTGTCACTGACTTATTATGAATGCGCTGCAGGTGACGTATAAGGGAGGATGTTCCGAGGTGGTTAACGTCCTTACCCCTACTTATTACAGCTTGACAAAGGGAACACACGGCTTGACACCTGTTGTCCGCATTTCTGGTGAAATACCTCCACACCGAAGAGCTGATTTTTTTGGTATTTTCACCTGGCATGTCAACGGCCATATTCCTCCCACGGACAACAGGTGTCTCCCCGGGTGCCTGACTTAAACAAACCACCTCACCATCAGAATCCTCCTGGTCAATTTCCTCCCCAGCGCCAGCAACACCCATATCCTCCTCATCCTGGTGTACTTCAACACTGACATCTTCAATCTGACTATCAGGAACTGGACTGCGGGTGCTCCTTCCAGCACTTGCAGGGGGCATGCAAATAGTGGAAGGCGCATGCTCTTCACGTCCAGTGTTGGGAAGGTCAGGCATCGCAAACGACACAATTGGACTCTCCTTGTGGATTTGGGATTTCAAAGAACGCACAGTTCTTTGCGGTGCTTTTGCCAGCTTGAGTCTTTTCAGTTTTCTAGCGAGAGGCTGAGTGCTTCCATCCTCATGTGAAGCTGAACCACTAGCCATGAACATAGGCCAGGGCCTCAGCCGTTCCTTGCCACTCCGTGTGGTAAATGGCATATTGGCAAGTTTACGCTTCTCCTCCGACAATTTTATTTTAGGTTTTGGAGTCCTTTTTTTTCTGATATTTGGTGTTTTGGATTTGACATGCTCTGTACTATGACATTGGGCATCGGCCTTGGCAGACGACGTTGCTGGCATTTCATCGTCTCGGCCATGACTAGTGGCAGCAGCTTCAGCACGAGGTGGAAGTGGATCTTGATCTTTCCCTAATTTTGGAACCTCAACTTTTTTGTTCTCCATATTTTATAGGCAGAACTAAAAGGCACCTCAGGTAAACAATGGAGATGGATGGATTGGATTGTTTACTAGTATACAATTATGGACGGACTGCCACGGTTAGGTGGTATAAAAAAACCACGGTTAGGTGGTATATATTATAATAATAATATAATTATGGATGGACGGACTGCCTGCCGACTGCCGACACAGAGGTAGCCACAGCCGTGAACTACCGCACTGTACACTGGTTGATAAAGAGATAGTAGTATACTCGTAACAACTAGTATGACACTATGACGACGGTATAAAGAATGGAAAAAAAACCACGGTTAGGTGGTATATATTATAATAATAATACAATTATGGATGGACGGACTGCCTGCCGACTGCCGACACAGAGGTAGCCACAGCCGTGAACTACCGCACTGTACACTGGTTGATAAAGAGATAGTAGTATACTCGTAACAACTAGTATGACACTATGACGACGGTATAAAGAATGGAAAAAAAACCACGGTTAGGTGGTATATATTATAATAATAATACAATTATGGATGGACGGACTGCCTGCCGACTGCCGACACAGAGGTAGCCACAGCCGTGAACTACCGCACTGTACACTGGTTGATAAAGAGATAATAGTATACTCGTAACAACTAGTATGACACTATGACGACGGTATAAAGAATGGAAAAAAAACCACGGTTAGGTGGTATATATTATAATAATAATACAATTATGGATGGACGGACTGCCTGCCGACTGCCGACACAGAGGTAGCCACAGCCGTGAACTACCGCACTGTACACTGGTTGATAAAGAGATAGTAGTATACTCGTAACAACTAGTATGACACTATGACGACGGTATAAAGAATGAAAAAAAAACCACGGTTAGGTGGTATATATTATAATAATAATACAATTATGGATGGACGGACTGCCTGCCGACTGCCGACACAGAGGTAGCCACAGCCGTGAACTACCGCACTGTACACTGGTTGATAAAGAGATAGTAGTATACTCGTAACAACTAGTATGACACTATGACGACGGTATAAAGAATGGAAAAAAAACCACGGTTAGGTGGTATATATTATAATAATAATACAATTATGGATGGACGGACTGCCTGCCGACTGCCGACACAGAGGTAGCCACAGCCGTGAACTACCGCACTGTACACTGGTTGATAAAGAGATAGTAGTATACTCGTAACAACTAGTATGACACTATGACGACGGTATAAAGAATGGAAAAAAAACCACGGTTAGGTGGTATATATTATAATAATAATACAATTATGGATGGACGGACTGCCTGCCGACTGCCGACACAGAGGTAGCCACAGCCGTGAACTACCGCACTGTACACTGGTTGATAAAGAGATAGTAGTATACTCGTAACAACTAGTATGACACTATGACGACGGTATAAAGAATGGAAAAAAAACCACGGTTAGGTGGTATATATTATAATAATAATACAATTATGGATGGACGGACTGCCTGCCGACTGCCGACACAGAGGTAGCCACAGCCGTGAACTACCGCACTGTACACTGGTTGATAAAGAGATAGTAGTATACTCGTAACAACTAGTATGACACTATGACGACGGTATAAAGAATGGAAAAAAAACCACGGTTAGGTGGTATATATTATAATAATAATACAATTATGGATGGACGGACTGCCTGCCGACTGCCGACACAGAGGTAGCCACAGCCGTGAACTACCGCACTGTACACTGGTTGATAAAGAGATAGTAGTATACTCGTAACAACTAGTATGACACTATGACGGTATAAAGAAAGAAAAAAAAATACCACGGTTAGGTGGTATATATTGTAATACAATTATGGATGGACGGACTGCCTGCCGAGTTCCGACTGCCGACACAGAGGTAGCCACAGCCGTGAACTACCGCACTGTACTGTGTCTGCTGCTAATATAGACTGGTTGATAAAGAGATAGTATACAATACATACAACAATGAATATACTACTATACTGGTGGTCAGGCACTGGTCACCACTAGTCACACTGGCAGTGGCACTCCTGCAGCAAAAGTGTGCACTGTTTAATTTTAAATTAATATAATATTATGTACTCCTGGGGGCTCCTGCTATAACAACCTGCAGTGCTCCCCAGTCTCCCCCACAATTATTATAAGCTTTGCCTTTTATACATTGATGTGCAGCACACTGGGCTGAGCTGAGTGCACACAGACTGAGTCACACTGTGTGACTGGCTGCTGCTGTGTATCGTTTTTTTTCAGGCAGAGAACGGATATAGCAGAGAACGGATATATATTAAAATAAATAAAAGTTAACTAACAACAACTGCACTGGTCACTGTGGTAAACTCTGTCTGACTCTGCACAATCTCTCTCTCTCTTCTAATCTAATTTCTAATGGAGAGGACGCCAGCCACGTCCTCTCCCTATCAATCTCAATGCACGTGTGAAAATGGCGGCGACGCGCGGCTCCTTATATAGAATCCGAGTCTCGCGAGAATCCGACAGCGTCATGATGACGTTCGGGCGCGCTCGGGTTAACCGAGCAAGGCGGGAGGATCCGAGTCTGCTCGGACCCGTGAAAAAAACATGAAGTTCGTGCGGGTTCGGTTTCAGAGAAACCGAACCCGCTCATCTCTACTAATGACCATGACGACCTAGTGATCATGTCAACATATTGCATGTCAACCAAACGTGGTCGACACAATGTATGTTGACCTAACTCATGTCGACCTAATGACCACTATCCCTTCTTGGTCCGTCCTGTCCATTAATCTTCCTGCCCAGATCTTTGTTCTGACTCAGTTACTGATCAGTGATGCTCTGCTTGTAATTACATCTTGGAGAGGTTCCAATAGTTGCAGTGTAGATAGCCAACTTTGTAATCCAACACTGCACCTGCCAAATATTTAAGCATACTATTGGCGTGGCTGCAGGCTGCCACATAGGAAAAGAATAACTATCATACATTACATTTTGAAAAGTATCCAGCTTAAAAAGAAACCAAATAAACTGAGTACAGGAGGGTAAAAAAGGAAGAAAAAAGTCTCAGGAGTAACCAAATCTATTTATTTCCATACAACAACATGTTCCAAACAATAGTTCAACTGAAATAAATTAATAGCAGAAGTTTTATAATAAGAAACAACATTATGTTCATGAATTGTCACTTTGTTACTATTGTCTTTGAAGGGATATGAATAATTTATATTTAATTCAAACATTGTTCTTATCTACAGTATATGATTCACTTTTACTGTTTAATGTTGCACTATTTATGAAGCAGTGAAAAGAGTGGAGAAGTGAGCCAGTAGAGAAGTTGCCTATGGCAACGAATCAGCATTAAAGTAGCATTTAGAATTTGCATACTATAAATTATACAGAGCAGCTGATTGGTTGCCAAGTGCAACTTCTCCACTGGCTCACTTCTCCACTCTTTTCACTGCTTTATGAATAGACTCCGAAGTTATTTAGCTGCAATTCTTATCTCACAGGGGTCTATTCATGAAACAGTGTAAAAGAGTGGAGAAGTGAGACTGTGGAGAAGTTGCCCATGGCAACCAATCAGCTGCATCCTATAATTGTATAGTATGCAAATTATAAATTATACTTCAATGTTGATTGGTTGCCGTGGGCAACTTCTCCACTGGCTCACTTCTCCACTCTTTTCACTGCTTCATGAATAGACCCCTCAATATGAATTATGAGTCATTTTTGTTTCTCTGATTAGATAATAAGGTAATTTCCCTGAAAGAATTAGGTGACTTCAGATGTGAAACACAATCACAATAAATACTGTATGTGGTGTGGAACTTGCAGTATGGAATAAGGGTCAATGCATTCACATACAGGTTTCTGAAGTAAATGGAGCATGCATACCTCCACTCTCATCAGCAGATGCATGCACATGGAGTATGGGGCCATTGGAATCAATAGTTCCCATCCTTTAAATCAGTTAGTAATTGGTCTTACATTTTCATTTATTAGCTGATAACGTTTTTATATTTTATTTAGCCTAAGCCAGATTAATTCACTGAATTGAACAAAAGACATCATGACATGGCAGCTGAAAGCTTTACAACACTTTTAATGAGAGTGAAAATTAGAGATGAGCGGGTTCGGTTTCTCTGAAACCGAACCCGCACGAACTTCATGTTTTTTTCACGGGTCCGAGCAGACTCGGATCCTCCCGCCTTGCTCGGTTAACCCGAGCGCGCCCGAACGTCATCATGACGCTGTCGGATTCTCGCGAGACTCGGATTCTATATAAGGAGCCGCGCGTCGCCGCCATTTTCACACGTGCATTGAGATTGATAGGGAGAGGACGTGGCTGGCGTCCTCTCCATTAGAAATTAGATTAGAAGAGAGAGAGAGATTGTGCAGAGTCAGACAGAGTTTACCACAGTGACCAGTGCAGTTGTTGTTAGTTAACTTTTATTTATTTTAATATAATATATCCGTTCTCTGCTATATCCGTTCTCTGCCTGAAAAAAAACGATACACAGCAGCAGCCAGTCACACAGTGTGACTCAGTCTGTGTGCACTCAGCTCAGCCCAGTGTGCTGCACATCAATGTATAAAAGGCAAAGCTTATAATAATTGTGGGGGAGACTGGGGAGCACTGCAGGTTGTTATAGCAGGAGCCCCCAGGAGTACATAATATTATATTAATTTAAAATTAAACAGTGCACACTTTTGCTGCAGGAGTGCCACTGCCAGTGTGACTAGTGGTGACCAGTGCCTGACCACCAGTATAGTAGTATATTGTTGTATGTATTGTATACTATCTCTTTATCAACCAGTCTATATTAGCAGCAGACACAGTACAGTGCGGTAGTTCACGGCTGTGGCTACCTCTGTGTCGGCAGTCGGAACTCGGCAGGCAGTCCGTCCATCCATAATTGTATTACAATATATACCACCTAACCGTGGTATTTTTTTTTCTTTCTTTATACCGTCGTCATAGTGTCATACTAGTTGTTACGAGTATACTACTATCTCTTTATCAACCAGTGTACAGTGCGGTAGTTCACGGCTGTGGCTACCTCTGTGTCGGCAGTCGGCAGGCAGTCCGTCCATCCATAATTGTATTATTATTATAATATATACCACCTAACCGTGGTTTTTTTTTCATTCTTTATACCGTCATAGTGTCATACTAGTTGTTACGAGTATACTACTATCTCTTTATCAACCAGTGTACAGTGCGGTAGTTCACGGCTGTGGCTACCTCTGTGTCGGCAGTCGGCAGGCAGTCCGTCCATCCATAATTGTATTATTATTATAATATATACCACCTAACCGTGGTTTTTTTTTCATTCTTTATACCGTCGTCATAGTGTCATACTAGTTGTTACGAGTATACTACTATCTCTTTATCAACCAGTGTACAGTGCGGTAGTTCACGGCTGTGGCTACCTCTGTGTCGGCAGTCGGCAGGCAGTCCGTCCATCCATAATTGTATTATTATTATAATATATACCACCTAACCGTGGTTTTTTTTTCATTCTTTATACCGTCGTCATAGTGTCATACTAGTTGTTACGAGTATACTACTATCTCTTTATCAACCAGTGTACAGTGCGGTAGTTCACGGCTGTGGCTACCTCTGTGTCGGCAGTCGGCAGGCAGTCCGTCCATCCATAATTGTATTATTATTATAATATATACCACCTAACCGTGGTTTTTTTTTCATTCTTTATACCGTCGTCATAGTGTCATACTAGTTGTTACGAGTATACTACTATCTCTTTATCAACCAGTGTACAGTGCGGTAGTTCACGGCTGTGGCTACCTCTGTGTCGGCAGTCGGCAGGCAGTCCGTCCATCCATAATTGTATTATTATTATAATATATACCACCTAACTGTGGTATTTTTTTTTCTTTCTTTATACCGTCGTCATAGTGTCATACTAGTTGTTACGAGTATACTACTATCTCTTTATCAACCAGTGTACAGTGCGGTAGTTCACGGCTGTGGCTACCTCTGTGTCGGCAGTCGGCAGGCAGTCCGTCCATCCATAATTGTATTATTATTATAATATATACCACCTAACCGTGGTTTTTTTTTCATTCTTTATACCGTCGTCATAGTGTCATACTAGTTGTTACGAGTATACTACTATCTCTTTATCAACCAGTGTACAGTGCGGTAGTTCACGGCTGTGGCTACCTCTGTGTCGGCAGTCGGCAGGCAGTCCGTCCATCCATAATTGTATTATTATTATAATATATACCACCTAACCGTGGTTTTTTTTTCATTCTTTATACCGTCGTCATAGTGTCATACTAGTTGTTACGAGTATACTACTATCTCTTTATCAACCAGTGTACAGTGCGGTAGTTCACGGCTGTGGCTACCTCTGTGTCGGCAGTCGGCAGGCAGTCCGTCCATCCATAATTGTATTATTATTATAATATATACCACCTAACCGTGGTTTTTTTTTCATTCTTTATACCGTCGTCATAGTGTCATACTAGTTGTTACGAGTATACTACTATCTCTTTATCAACCAGTGTACAGTGCGGTAGTTCACGGCTGTGGCTACCTCTGTGTCGGCAGTCGGCAGGCAGTCCGTCCATCCATAATTGTATTATTATTATAATATATACCACCTAACCGTGGTTTTTTTATACCACCTAACCGTGGCAGTCCGTCCATAATTGTATACTAGTATCCAATCCATCCATCTCCATTGTTTACCTGAGGTGCCTTTTAGTTCTGCCTATAAAATATGGAGAACAAAAAAGTTGAGGTTCCAAAATTAGGGAAAGATCAAGATCCACTTCCACCTCGTGCTGAAGCTGCTGCCACTAGTCATGGCCGAGACGATGAAATGCCAGCAACGTCGTCTGCCAAGGCCGATGCCCAATGTCATAGTACAGAGCATGTCAAATCCAAAACACCAAATATCAGAAAAAAAAGGACTCCAAAACCTAAAATAAAATTGTCGGAGGAGAAGCGTAAACTTGCCAATATGCCATTTACCACACGGAGTGGCAAGGAACGGCTGAGGCCCTGGCCTATGTTCATGGCTAGTGGTTCAGCTTCACATGAGGATGGAAGCACTCAGCCTCTCGCTAGAAAACTGAAAAGACTCAAGCTGGCAAAAGCACCGCAAAGAACTGTGCGTTCTTTGAAATCCCAAATCCACAAGGAGAGTCCAATTGTGTCGGTTGCGATGCCTGACCTTCCCAACACTGGACGTGAAGAGCATGCGCCTTCCACTATTTGCATGCCCCCTGCAAGTGCTGGAAGGAGCACCCGCAGTCCAGTTCCTGATAGTCAGATTGAAGATGTCAGTGTTGAAGTACACCAGGATGAGGAGGATATGGGTGTTGCTGGCGCTGGGGAGGAAATTGACCAGGAGGATTCTGATGGTGAGGTGGTTTGTTTAAGTCAGGCACCCGGGGAGACACCTGTTGTCCGTGGGAGGAATATGACCGTTGACATGCCAGGTGAAAATACCAAAAAAATCAGCTCTTCGGTGTGGAGGTATTTCACCAGAAATGCGGACAACAGGTGTCAAGCCGTGTGTTCCCTTTGTCAAGCTGTAATAAGTAGGGGTAAGGACGTTAACCACCTCGGAACATCCTCCCTTATACGTCACCTGCAGCGCATTCATAATAAGTCAGTGACAAGTTCAAAAACTTTGGGTGACAGCGGAAGCAGTCCACTGACCAGTAAATCCCTTCCTCTTGTAACCAAGCTCACGCAAACCACCCCACCAACTCCCTCAGTGTCAATTTCCTCCTTCCCCAGGAATGCCAATAGTCCTGCAGGCCATGTCACTGGCAAGTCTGACGAGTCCTCTCCTGCCTGGGATTCCTCCGATGCATCCTTGCGTGTAACGCCTACTGCTGCTGGCGCTGCTGTTGTTGCCGCTGGGAGTCGATGGTCATCCCAGAGGGGAAGTCGTAAGCCCACTTGTACTACTTCCAGTAAGCAATTGACTGTTCAACAGTCCTTTGCGAGGAAGATGAAATATCACAGCAGTCATCCTACTGCAAAGCGGATAACTGAGTCCTTGACAACTATGTTGGTGTTAGACGTGCGTCCGGTATCCGCCGTTAGTTCACAGGGAACTAGACAATTTATTGAGGCAGTGTGCCCCCGTTACCAAATACCATCTAGGTTCCACTTCTCTAGGCAGGCGATACCGAGAATGTACACGGACGTCAGAAAAAGACTCACCAGTGTCCTAAAAAATGCAGTTGTACCCAATGTCCACTTAACCACGGACATGTGGACAAGTGGAGCAGGGCAGGGTCAGGACTATATGACTGTGACAGCCCACTGGGTAGATGTATGGACTCCCGCCGCAAGAACAGCAGCGGCGGCACCAGTAGCAGCATCTCGCAAACGCCAACTCTTTCCTAGGCAGGCTACGCTTTGTATCACCGCTTTCCAGAATACGCACACAGCTGAAAACCTCTTACGGCAACTGAGGAAGATCATCGCGGAATGGCTTACCCCAATTGGACTCTCCTGTGGATTTGTGGCATCGGACAACGCCAGCAATATTGTGTGTGCATTAAATATGGGCAAATTCCAGCACGTCCCATGTTTTGCACATACCTTGAATTTGGTGGTGCAGAATTTTTTAAAAAACGACAGGGGCGTGCAAGAGATGCTGTCGGTGGCCAGAAAAATTGCGGGACACTTTCGGCGTACAGGCACCACGTACAGAAGACTGGAGCACCACCAAAAACTACTGAACCTGCCCTGCCATCATCTGAAGCAAGAAGTGGTAACGAGGTGGAATTCAACCCTCTATATGCTTCAGAGGTTGGAGGAGCAGCAAAAGGCCATTCAAGCCTATACAATTGAGCACGATATAGTAGGTGGAATGCACCTGTCTCAAGTGCAGTGGAGAATGATTTCAACGTTGTGCAAGGTTCTGATGCCCTTTGAACTTGCCACACGTGAAGTCAGTTCAGACACTGCCAGCCTGAGTCAGGTCATTCCCCTCATCAGGCTTTTGCAGAAGAAGCTGGAGGCATTGAAGAAGGAGCTAACACGGAGCGATTCCGCTAGGCATGTGGGACTTGTGGATGCAGCCCTTAATTCGCTTAACAAGGATTCACGGGTGGTCAATCTGTTGAAATCAGAGCACTACATTTTGGCCACCGTGCTCGATCCTAGATTTAAAGCCTACCTTGGATCTCTCTTTCCGGCAGACACAGGTCTGCTGGGGTTGAAAGACCTGCTGGTGACAAAATTGTCAAGTCAAGCGGAACGCGACCTGTCAACATCTCCTCCTTCACATTCTCCCGCAACTGGGGGTGCGAGGAAAAGGCTCAGAATTCCGAGCCCACCCGCTGGCGGTGATGCAGGGCAGTCTGGAGCGACTGCTGATGCTGACATCTGGTCCGGACTGAAGGACCTGACAACGATTACGGACATGTCGTCTACTGTCACTGCATATGATTCTCTCAACATTGATAGAATGGTGGAGGATTATATGAGTGACCGCATCCAAGTAGGCACGTCACACAGTCCGTACTTATACTGGCAGGAAAAAGAGGCAATTTGGAGGCCCTTGCACAAACTGGCTTTATTCTACCTAAGTTGCCCTCCCACAAGTGTGTACTCCGAAAGAGTGTTTAGTGCCGCCGCTCACCTTGTCAGCAATCGGCGTACGAGGTTACATCCAGAAAATGTGGAGAAGATGATGTTCATTAAAATGAATTATAATCAATTCCTCCGCGGAGACATTGACCAGCAGCAATTGCCTCCACAAAGTACACAGGGAGCTGAGATGGTGGATTCCAGTGGGGACGAATTGATAATCTGTGAGGAGGGGGATGTACACGGTGATATATCGGAGGGTGAAGATGAGGTGGACATCTTGCCTCTGTAGAGCCAGTTTGTGCAAGGAGAGATTAATTGCTTCTTTTTTGGGGGGGGTCCAAACCAACCCGTCATATCAGTCACAGTCGTGTGGCAGACCCTGTCACTGAAATGATGGGTTGGTTAAAGTGTGCATGTCTTGTTTTGTTTATACAACATAAGGGTGGGTGGGAGGGCCCAAGGATAATTCCATCTTGCACCTCTTTTTTCTTTTCTTTTTCTTTGCATCATGTGCTGATTGGGGAGGGTTTTTTGGAAGGGACATCCTGCGTGACACTGCAGTGCCACTCCTAGATGTGCCCGGTGTTTGTGTCGGCCACTAGGGTCGCTAATCTTACTCACACAGTCAGCTACCTCATTGCGCCTCTTTTTTTCTTTGCGTCATGTGCTGTTTGGGGAGGGTTTTTTGGAAGGGCCATCCTGCGTGACACTGCAGTGCCACTCCTAGATGGGCCCGGTGTTTGTGTCGGCCACTAGGGTCGCTAATCTTACTCACACAGCTACCTCATTGCGCCTCTTTTTTTCTTTGCGTCATGTGCTGTTTGGGGAGGGTTTTTTGGAAGGGACATCCTGCGTGACACTGCAGTGCCACTCCTAGATGGGCCCGGTGTTTGTGTCGGCCACTAGGGTCGCTTATCTTTCTCACACAGCTACCTCATTGCGCCTCTTTTTTTCTTTGCGTCATGTGCTGTTTGGGGAGGGTTTTTTGGAAGGGACATCCTGCGTGACACTGCAGTGCCACTCCTAGATGGGCCCGGTGTTTGTGTCGGCCACTAGGGTCGCTTATCTTTCTCACACAGTCAGCTACCTCATTGCGCCTCTTTTTTTCTTTGCGTCATGTGCTGTTTGGGGAGGGTTTTTTGGAAGGGACATCCTGCGTGACACTGCAGTGCCACTCCTAGATGGGCCCGGTGTTTGTGTCGGCCACTAGGGTCGCTTATCTTTCTCACACAGTCAGCTACCTCATTGCGCCTCTTTTTTTCTTTGCGTCATGTGCTGTTTGGGGAGGGTTTTTTGGAAGGGACATCCTGCGTGACACTGCAGTGCCACTCCTAGATGGGCCCGGTGTTTGTGTCGGCCACTAGGGTCGCTTATCTTTCTCACACAGTCAGCTACCTCATTGCGCCTCTTTTTTTCTTTGCGTCATGTGCTGTTTGGGGAGGGTTTTTTGGAAGGGACATCCTGCGTGACACTGCAGTGCCACTCCTAGATGGGCCCGGTGTTTGTGTCGGCCACTAGGGTCGCTAATCTTACTCACACAGCTACCTCATTGCGCCTCTTTTTTCTTTGCGTCATGTGCTGTTTGGGGAGGGTTTTTTGGAAGGGACATCCTGCGTGACACTGCAGTGCCACTCCTAGATGGGCCCGGTGTTTGTGTCGGCCACTAGGGTCGCTTATCTTACTCACACAGCGACCTCGGTGCAAATTTTAGGACTAAAAATAATATTGTGAGGTGTGATGTGTTCAGAATAGGCTGAAAATGAGTGTAAATTATGTTTTTTGAGGTTAATAATACTTTGGGATCAAAATTACCCCCAAATTCTATGATTTAAGCTGTTTTTTAGGGTTTTTTGAAAAAAACACCCGAATCCAAAACACACCCGAATCCGACAAAAAAAATTCGGTGAGGTTTTGCCAAAACGCGGTCGAACCCAAAACACGGCCGCGGAACCGAACCCAAAACCAAAACACAAAACCCGAAAAATTTCCGGCGCTCATCTCTAGTGAAAATATACACATTTACTGTATTATCCTAAATTTTCTTTATTTGTAAAGTGACAAAAAGTTACAGGTCCTGTACATTAAAGGGACCATGGGGATAATTCAGACCTGATTGCTGTTGTGCAAATTTGCAAGGTGGCCAATTATCGATTGACTACGCATGTGTTTGGATCGTAGAGCGCATGCGCGAGGCCAAACTGCAAAAAAATCCTGCGTCTTTTTAGATCACTAGGCATACGCAAGTTGATTAACAGGAAGCGGACGTTTGGGGGTGGTAACTGGACAATTTTCTAAGAGTGTCAGGAAAAAAATGCAGGCGTTCCCAAGCGCTTTCCCAGAGTGTGTGTGTGACATCATCTCTGGTCCAATCAGCCTGTTTGTATTGCACTGTAGGAGTTAGTCCTGGGCTACGCACAGACTGCACAGAATGGAAAAAAACAGCTGGCCGGCGCCTGCAAAGCTTTTTTGCATGGCGTACGCAGACTCGCACGGTGCGGGTAGTTACTCTGACTGGGAGGCAACTATATGAACACAACCTCTGAAAATTCACAGAGGAGCGATCAGGTCTGAATTAGGCCCCATGATATAAACAAATTACATTCCATAACATGAAACAGAATGTAAAGTTTGCCGTGCCCACAGAAGCTTACAGTCTAAGTAGTTTTGGGAACATTTGATGCACAAGGTAATGGAAATACAAATGTTTAGCTGCTGAAGATGAATGGCTACTGTAACGCAGTGTCAGTTAGAAACACTGACTTTGGAGCAGAAATGTGTTTTAGCAGAAATTATCTTTCTTGTTTTTTTATTTTGGTAATCCAAGAGTCTGCGTGAGCAGTGTAGAGAGCAGTTCATGGGAAGAAGACATCACAGGTGACTACTGGCAGAGGTTTCTTATTGTGAAGCTGCAAATGCAGTTGTGTCAGGAGAAAAACTTTACAGTAGGGTTTATGGGCTGCCAATACAGATATTTACTGTACAGTAAGGTATTCATGACAAGTAATTCATGATTGACTAATTCATGGGGGGGGGGTGTCCAAATGCTTGATTTTAGATCAAGTGTGACCAGAACATGAAGGGCGGCATACTTAGCACCTCATAAAGTGCAGTTTACTGTATGTAATATTGCAGACATATACAGGGCCAGTGATGACAGCAAGCCATTAGGTGCAACAGTAAGACAAGTATGCCTGAGCTGAATGTTTCCTTTCCGCCATTCTTCAATCCAAGTTCCCTGCTCTGTGGGGATATCCAGGTAACAGGAACCCCCCTGCACCACGCTGTGTGTACACCTAGACGCTGAGTAACATGGCTTGTTACATAACGAAATAGATTGGTTCTTGCTTCAAACTTTACTTTATTAATTACTTAATGTAGCCTAAAACTGTATGTTTTACATTAATTTAAACAGCACCAGGTATTTTGCCTTAAATCACATACAAATTGGTTTAAACCGCATTTGATGTGTGGGTATTCAATCTGTCACACATTGGGACAGATCCTGAGATGCAGGCAAAGTGGCCACCTGTACTGCCTTGTTGGTACCCCAGTGCTTCCTGTAGGCTACCAGCCTACTACCTTATGGTGGTTTTTGGTAAAAAAGGGGTATGTTTCACTGCGCACCTCAGGGTTAGTAGTATCAAATCTGAGTAGACTGGCACAGGATCCTCTATCTCACAGTGCTGTGTGAAGTTGACATTGAAAAAAGACAAGAAGTGGAAATGCGATAAATTGGAGAAACTAGGTCTACACCAATACTGGAAATACAGTAGGACATTGTTTATGTCAGGTTTGCTGAGTCACATGGGTCTCCAGAACCTACAACAACAACAACTTTGAATTTCATTGTCAGTGTATAACACAATGGGGGTAATTCCAAGTTGATCGCAGCAGGAATTTAGTTAGCAACTGGGCAAAACCATGTGCACTGCAGGGGAGGCAGATTTAACATGTGCAGAGAGAGTTAGATTTGGGTGGGGTGTGTTCAATCTGCAATCTAATTTGCAGTGTAAAAATAAAGCAGCCAGGATTTATCCTGCACAGAAATAAAATAACCCACCCAAATCTAACTCTCTCTGCACATGTTAAATCTGCCTCCCCTGCAGTGCACATGGTTTTGCCCAACTGCTAACTAAAATCCTGCTGCGATCAACTTGGAATTACCCCCAATGTTTTTTGGATGGGATTTACAGTCCATGATCTGTCAATATAGATGTATAACATTTTATTATGGCTTAAAATAGAGTTGTGTGGTGGACACTTTTCGGGTTTTCTGTTTTGCTTATGGACCTGGATCTCCGCTTGTGTTTTGGATCTAGATTGGTTTTGCCAAAATCGCCCTTTCAAGTTTTGGATCTGGAAACATAAAAACAGCTAAAATCACAGAATTTGGGGGTAATTTTGATCCTACAGTATTATTAACCTCAATAACATTCATTTCCACTTATTTCCAGTCTAGTCTGAACACATAACAACTCACACCTCACACTATTGTTTTTAGGCCAATAGGTTGCACCGAGGTAGCTGGTGCAAACACCTGGTCCATCTAGGAGTGGCACTGCAGTGGAAGACAGGATGGCAGTTTTAAAAACTAGGCTCCAAAGAGCACATAATGTAAAGAAAAAAAAGAGGCGCAAGATGGAATTGTCTTGGGCCCTTCCACCCACCCTTATGCTGTTTAAACAGGACACGCACAGTTTAATAAACCCATAATTTCAGCGACAGGTGGTCCCCCTGGAAAAAAGATCACCAAGTTCTCTGAATCATAGCTAGCTACAAACATACCACCTCCTTCTTTGATGACTTTTCACATTATGAGAAGAGTCAAGAGGAAGAGGACAGTGTCAAGAAGGTGATTAAAAATTAGAGAGGCACACACAATCAGGAACAACACATAGGCTTTCACCTCCACTCCTATATTGGTGTGGAACGGAAAGGACTTCAACCAAGCAAATATCTAATTACCACATTACTTGAAAAACTGAAAAACTAGGGGCCAATGCCTCAGAATTTGTACCCCCTTCTCTATTTTCAGGGATTAAGATAATCTTGGATTTAATGCTGGGATGCAAATAAACTGGTGTAAACCACAGGATCAAGATTGGATATTTTCCCCTCCACAGAGTCTGGAAATGTATGTTGTTAAAATCTTGTGGGTTTCATTTTTGCCAATTTTTATTGCATTTTTATTTACATATTTTGTGGCAGATGCCTTGTTTTTGTTTTTCACAGCTCCCAGTTACATGCATGTGAGCATACCTGTGTGTCTTGTTTATTTTTTTCATATTTCATTTTTAAATAAAGTAGCCCCTTAGATGTTTTAGCAGCCCCTCTTGATCCCCCACAGCAGCCTCGGATGGGGTAAATTGAGTTCGGGTGCGTTCAGTACAGTTCTAAGCAGGACTGTGCAGTGAATTTTTTGTTATTCAGCCCCTGCACTAGTGGAGCTTACCACTCTACAGTTGAAAATCATTTCATACTATAAGTAGGACTGTGGGAGGAAGCAATGCTAACCTCTGTGCCCAAGACATGCCTCAGCCTGGCAAGCCAGACATCTTCCTGGCTGTAAGCCACCATTAGACTCCATACTGGACCTTATTCAGTAACTGTTTGTGCCTCCCAGGAGCTCCTGGCCCATCTAGTGCTGCAGTACAATGGAAAGCTAATGCAATGCAAGTTCACTGAAACTCTGTTCTTCTAACACCGCAAGGTCTTGCGATAACCCTATGCAGCCCTTAGGAAAAGAAGATATCTGTACAACAAATGCACATCTTCTAAATAAATAATCCCAAAATGTGGAACATAAATTATAAATCAAAATTAAGGTTGACTAATTGGAGCCATTCATTTGAGTGAGTCCCTAACATGAAATAATTGAGAAGAACCTCTCTCTAATGCTCCGGCAGAAAATATCACTTTTACCTCTCTGGCAGTTGCGCTGGATTATGATTCAGTCTCTTCTGAGTCACACTGACTTTGGCCACAAATGTGGTCTCTTCCCACTTTATTTAAAAACACTTAGTCAAAATAGCAATTTCCATTTCCACCTTTGCGGCTATGTTTTCACAAATCGGTTTTTGATGTTGAAGCTTGTTTCATATCTGCTTTAGGCTTTCATTTAAAACTAGGCACAAGTATAGCAGCACCCCTGGAATTATACGGTTGCACCCCTGGATTTATACAGCATACTGTAGGTAGCACCCCTGGAGAATTACACAGCACAGTAGACAGGCAACAGCACCCCTTGACTTAAATGGCATTGGGGTAGCACCCCTGGACTGATAGGTCAAAGGGGAAGCACCCCTGGACTGATAAAGCAGAGGGGCAGCACATTTCAGCGACAGGGTCTGCCACATGACTGTGACTGAAATGATTGGTTTGTTTGGGCCCCCACCAAAAAAAAAGCAATTAATCTCTCCTTGCACAAACTGGCTCTACAGTGACATGGTGTCGTCCTCATCCTCAGATCCCCCCCCCACCTTCAGTGTTTACATCCTCATCTTCACTGAGAAATAATATTCAAACAAACCACATCATTTAGGTGTCAGTGGACTGCTTACGTTATTACCCAAAGTTTCTGAACTTGACAATGACTTATGATGAATGCGCTGCAGGTGACGTATAAGGGAGGATGTTCCTAGGTGGTTAACATCCTTACCCCTACTTATTATTGATTGACAAAGGCAACACATGGCTTGACACCTGTTGTCCGGATTTGTGGAGAAATAGTTCCACACCAAAGAGGTGGCTTTTTTGGTATTTTGCCCAGTCATGACAATAGGCTTTTTCATCCCATGGACAACAACTGTCTCCACTGGGGCTTTATTCAAACAAACCACATCACTATCAGAATCCTTATCGTCAGCTTCCTCCTCAGCGCGAGCTACACCCATATCCTCCTCATCCTGGTGTACTTCTACAGTGACATCCTCAATCTCAATATCAGCAACTGGACTGGCAGTGCTCATTCATGCACTTTCACAGGGCATGCAAAAGGGTGGTAGGAGCCTCCTTTTCCCATATAGTGTTGTGAAGGTCAGGCCTAGACATCGCAACCGCGGACAGTGCCAGCACCTCTGTATTTTCACAACACCCCTGTAATTTTACAGCATACAAGGCCAGTGTACTTTCATTTTAACAACAGCACCCCTGTATTTTTACAGCATACAGGACCAGTGTACTTTTATTTTAACTGCAAAAAAAAAGGGGGGGGGGGTCTGTGCACAGGTGTATCCACACTAAGTTGGTGTGGAAGAAAAAATATAACCAGAGATTTTATGGTAAGTATATAGCAGTACTAAATACTGTTAACTGTTACAGGGATAATACTAGATTAATATTATGTCTGGTGGTGCTAGAGTCATAACGTATCATAAGAAAAAAGGAGGAGAAAAAGACTCTTTAGTTTGGGGGCACTCTTGAGTTAATATAAAAATTAAAACTTAACTTTTATTACATCCTTTCATAAAAACCATGATTCATGACATATATACTTAAAAAAACTAAATTTTAATCTGTTTGGGAAAATTCCCAGTAAAAAAATGACCACAATATGTCTTATTCAAGTATAGAGCTTAGATATAATACAAGGCAGAAGAAAAATCAATTGTATATACTGTACTGTTATCTCTCGCACTGTATTGCTACCAAACAATTATTTCCAAATCTCAAAGAGATAACAACAAATGTCAATCCAACCAGGAAACAGGGGGGTAACAGATGAAGGGCAATAAACAAAAAACAAACTCAAACACACGCTGACATAGACGGATAGGAGATCCATGGTAGTATTAATTACTCTGTACTTCTCTGACTGTCAACATTCAAAATCATGTCATAGGCAGTAAAAGAAAGACCTGCACATGAATTGTGATTTCTATAGATGTTTATATAATGATTTGTTTGGTAGCTTTAAAGAGATATCACTACTAAAGAGATAGTTATAGTACAGAAAAGCACACGCATTTAAGACGGAATAGGGATCTGCTTTTGACCATGTGCTCATCAGCAGAGAATGGCCAATGAGAGTCCATTAAACAGATGCACGTGATAATACAGTTTATCCTGTATCTGCTGTCAGCCCCAAGAGATAGGGGTGATGAGAGTACAGAAAGGTAGAATAGATAAGAGTGGTGTGATAATGTATAGGACTCAAATACAGTTTATCACATAATATTTGTGTGACCAGGATTGCAGGCGCTAATTTAATAACAAATAAGTGTGTGATCAAATGTATTCACACACACAATGGCAGCTTTTTGCCCCTTTATGTAATGTTATAACCATTATGATACAAATATCATTGATTAATTTGCAGCATTAATTAACCTCAGTAAAGAAATATAAATGTGTGATTTTTGAGAGAAAGAATGAAAATGAAAAGGTCTCTGATCCTAAACATAAATTGCACCTAATGGGTATGTGCCAATTGTCAGTGAATGCGCAAAAAGTAGCAAATATGAAGTGCTGCGAGACACTAGCTATATGCCCATATGTGGAGGTAGGGTAAAGGTACCAAGTGAGGAGATCCTCACTACCACCCTTGGGGATATAGTGAAAGAAGCAGAGGGGAGTAAATACCTTCTTATCAGTAAATGCTGCAGATAGGGCTGCTGTCCGAATAGTTGGGACCCAGTGTGTGCACAGCCAGAGTTCCTGACTTCCCTAAACGTGTTTCACCCTGTGGGATTGGTCACAGTCAGTGCATTTCTGGGTGCACTAACAAGCATTTATTGAGCCCTAGGATACCTTGTTACTGTTGCTTAAGCCAATATGAAAATCAGCGTTTGGGAGAGCCTCTACCCAACAAACTAGACTGATTAGCAAGCTGACCTATAGTAATGGCCATGTAAGTAACCCAAGTATGTATTGGCTTTCATTCAAAACTGAGACATACATGATGTATGCGGCTTGGATATTGGCGCCGCATCCTAGTCTTGTGATGTTATCACTGGGGTGCCGGCGCTGATCACACACCCACGGTGTCCTGGGGATGACGTCAACGCTGTGAACCCGATGTGTAATACTGGTGAGTGACTACGTATGCTAGTCTCGCGATACCTGGGAGGATGAGTTTTTGAAACTTAAATACACTCTACAGAAACAAATTAGATTATCTTGGGATCTCACTACATTGGAGAATTACGCAAAACAAAAAATATCACCAAGGGGCCTGAGGCCAAAAATATTTCCGGCGTTTGATCTTGATACCCCAAGTCTAAAAGAAGAGTGGGAAAATACTCTTCATAAATGATTCCAGGATCTAATGAATATTTTGATCAAGCATACAGGGCCAGTGTACATTTATTTTTACTGCACCACCCCAGAATTTTTACAGCATACAAGACAGAGCCAGTGCACATTTATTTACACTGCACCCCTGAATTTTTACAGCCAGCACCCCTGTATTTTCACTGCATACAGGAGGACAGTGCCCCTGCCCCTTGTACAACACAGTGACAGCCAGGACAGCAACAACACCCATGTACAGCTGCAGCTCCCCTAACAGCACATGAAACATCAGTGACAGTAACAGCGCCCCTACTGAGCACACACTGACCCCACCCGACGCCACCACCAACAGAGAGAGACCAGAGTGAAAATGGCAGTGACACGCGGCTGTTTATAAGGAATCCAAAACCCGCAAGAATCCGACAGTGGGATGATGACGTTTTGCCTTGTTCTGGTTTCCGAGTCTGGCGGGAAGTCCCGAGCCAGACTCGGATTCTGGCTCAGAATGTGATGTTCGGGGGGGTTCGGTTCTCTCAGAACTGAACCCGCTCATCACTAATGTAAATATATATTAAAAAAAAAAAATATATATATATATATATATCCAGTTTGTAATAATGCTATATATAAATAAGGTGTAACTACTCACACATGTGACCATAGCAACTGTCCCCCAAAGTGTGCATCGGCCTGCTCCACATAATAACACACAGCACGGTGTACTTGAGCACACATGCATGTGACCATAACAATTTATGCCCCCCAAAGAGTGCTCACACATAATACACCCAGCAAGAGTGCATCGGCCTGCTCACACATTATAACACACAGCAAGGTGTACATAAGCAAACATGCATGTGACCTATGCACTGGGCCCACCCCCACACACACAGCAAGGTTTAAATATGCACAGGCCCCACAGCTTAAAACGTACCATATAGAATACAGCACACTTTTGTTCTGCTTCTGGTGATTCTCCAGATCAGCATCCAGCACAGAAGAGAAATGGTGGAGGCAGTGGCGTAAGTTCATCCCCAACTCCCGGAGGCAAGTTAGAGTTTGGTGCCCCCACTCCTCAAAAAAAAAGGAAAATTATATATAATTTGCGGATAGGACAAAGGTGACAGGACCAAGAGGGACAGTGCCAGGACACAGGTGACAGGGCCAGTACTGAGATGAAAGGGACAGTCCAGTGGGACCAGACAGACTAAGACAGAGGGGACAGGTGCAGGACAGGGGTGACAGGGCCGTGACAGAACAGAGGGGACAGGAGAGAAGGGTGACAGGGCCAATACAGATATTATAGGGACAGTACAGTGGGAAAGAACAGAAATGACAGGGCAAGAAAGATAACCAAGACAGATGTGACAAGGACAAGAGAGAGATGACAGGGCCGGGACATAGGTGACAGAGGGTAAAGGGACAGGACAGGGGTGAAAGGGACAGTATAGAACAGAGGACACAGGAGAGAGGAGTGACAGGGCCAGGACAGAGATGGCAGGGACCAAATAGAGGTGACAAGGGCAGAACCAGGACAGAACCAAAGGGATAGGAGCGAGGGTTAAAAGGGGTGACAGAACAGGCCGGTGGCAAGGACAGGAGAGAGGGGTGACAGGGTCAGCACAGGGGTGACAGGGACATGACAGGGGTGTCAGGTACTGGACAGAGGGGACAGGGACAGAACAGAAGGGTCAGCAGAGAGAGATGGCAGGTTCAGCACAGAGGTGACAGGGACCAATAGAGGTGACAGGGGCAGAACCAAGACAAAGGAACCAGGACAGAACCGAAGGGATAGGAGAAAGGGTTAACAGGGTCAGTACAGGGGTGGCAGGGACAGGAGAGAGGGGAGACAGGGCCAGCACCGAGTGACAGGGACAGGACAGGGGGGTCAGGGACTGGACAGAGGGGACAGGAACAGAACATAAGGGTCAGTAGAGAGAGATGACAGGGCCTGTCCCAGTCACGCTAATCATGGCTCCATCTGTGCCTGGGCACGCATGCCCGAGCGCGCCGATCACAGCGTCTGGGGTGCGCGTGTCCAAGATGCGCATGCACCCCATTCACTAGAATGGGAGCATCTCTGTGCACTCCCATGGCAGGTATATGCATTGGATCGCCTAGTCCCGCTGGAAGTGCACGTATGCGATGGAGCCGCACTAGGTGAGTGCGGCTCCATCTGTATCTGGGCTTATGTTGTGTTTAGACATTGGTATTGTGTATTTCTCTTGTTTTCTTTAATATCAGTGAGTATCAATACTGTATCTGGGTGGCAGCATAAAAACCTTATGCGATTCATGCAGCGCCAAAGAACAATGGGGCAGATGTATTAACCTGGAGAAGGCATAAGGAAGTGATAAACCAGTGATATGTGCAAGGTGATAAAGGCACCAGCCAATCAGCTCCAATATGTAAATTAACAGTTAGGAGCTGATTGCTTGGTACATTATCACCTTGCACTTAACACTGCTTTATCACTGGTTTATCACTACCTTATGCCTTCTTCAGGTTAATACATCTGCCTCAATGTACTTTTTATACTGAGGCTACAGTACAAACTTTTGAAGAGTCTTCAGTTGAGCAGACTTTTGTAACAGCATACAGAATTCCCGGTATAATGCAGACATCAAACTGAATGCTTTGAAATGCAGAACCTAGGCATCTGATGGCTACAGAAATTAGACTCTATGGCAGGTGTTCTCAAACTGTGTGCCGTGGCACCCTGGGGTGTCGCGAGGCTCTTGCAGGAGTGCCTCGGGTTGGTGGTCAAGGACAAAATCAAATTATTTATGGTCATAGTGACAGGCAAAACTAGTACTAGCAGCTGCCAATCATAAAACATGTGGACAAACAGAAGCATCTGCAACTATTGTGGCTGAAGTGCTTGGTTTGTATGGGCCCCTAAAAACTATTTTTGGAAGGGCTACCTCTGATCATTAATGAGGAGGTTGATGATGATGAGGGTCTTGACAATGGAGATTGCATGTGCTGGTCTAAACTGCTGGTAGCTGATACTAGACTGCTTGTTATTATTTTACATGATTTTTCAGATTTCAATACTTCTTTTAATAACTTTATTTAAATAACTTCCATGTACTTACTGCAATTATGCAACAGGGGTGAGGTGCCTACTGTAGATGGTCAATGCCCTACCTCTACTAACTTTGGCCAAACAAGATGCCTTCACAAAAGTAGGCAGCATCTAGATAAAATTAATTCCACACACAAGAGGAGGCTTTTTTTATCTTATGCCCAGCCATGAGAATAGCCTTTTTTTCACAGGAATGAACTTCTGCCACTGGTGGCTGACTAACTTTGACACAAACAACATCCTTATCATAAACATCATTATTAAATACACAAATATCCCCCTCATCCTGTTGCATTTCCACAGTAGCATCCTCTATTTATATGTCACATGTTTACTTGTACTGCTGCTCATCCCCACATTTGCAGAGCATACAGAAATGGTGGAAGGAGGCTTCTCTATGAGTGCAGTGCCAGAAATGTCAGACTCACACATAGCACTCGTGGACACCCTTAGACTCTCCTCAGTGATTTGTAATGTTTGTGAACACACAGTTTGTTCTTCAGCCTTATCGTTTTTTTCTACACTGATTTTCCTGTTTTACAAGTGACACCTCTACTAGACTCAGTGCGTGAAGGTGTTGCATCATTATATGAGGTAACAGAAGAATAAACCAGAATGTGTTTGGTCCATAATAGGTATTCTTCTAGTGCATGAAACATCATTAGCACTAGCAGTACCACCACTTGCCAACAAAGGCAATAGCCTGAGTGTTTCCTTACTACTGCATGTGGTGTATAACATTTAGGCAATTTTGTTTTTTAGCACTTAATTTTCCTTTTAGAG